>NC_069500.1:305928511-306228511 GCF_027579735.1 Bombina bombina | reverse complement strand
ATGCTGATAAAACTTCATATTTATTCAGAATGGAATTTATTCGTTCTTTACTTAAAGAAGTCTTAATTGCATTAGAAATAGAGGATTCTGGTCCTCTTGATACTAAATCTAAACATTTAAATAAGGTTTTTAAATCTCCTGTAGTTATTCCAGAAGTTTTTCCTGTCCCTGATGCTATTTCTGAAGTAATCTCCAGGGAATGGAATAATTTGGGTAATTAATTTACTCCTTCTAAACGTTTTAAGCAATTATATCCTGTGCCATCTGACAGGTTAGAGTTTTGGGACAAAATCCCTAAGGTTGATGGGGCTATCTCTACTCTTGCTAAACGTACTACTATTCCTATGGCAGATAGTACTTCCTTTAAGGATCCTTTAGATAGGAAAATTGAATCCTTTCTAAGAAAAGCTTACTTATGTTCAGGTAATCTTCTTAGACCTGCTATATCTTTAGCGGATGTTGCTGCAGCTTCAACTTTTTGGTTAGAAGCTTTAGCGCAACAAGTAACAGATCATAATTCTCATAGCATTGTTAATCTTCTTCAACATGCTAATAACTTTATTTGTGATGCCATCTTTGATATCATTAGGGTTGATGTCAGGTATATGTCTCTAGCCATTTTAGCTAGAAGAGCTTTATGGCTTAAAACTTGGAATGCTGATATGTCTTCTAAGTCAACTTTGCTTTCCCTTTCTTTCCAGGGTAATAAATTATTTGCTTCACCATTGGATTCTATTATCTCAACTGTTACTGGAGGGAAAGGAACTTTTTTACCACAGGATAAAAAATCTAAAGGTAAATTTAGGTCTAATAATCGTTTTCGTTCCTTTCGTCACAATAAGGAACAAAAGCCTGATCCTTCACCCACAGGAGCGGTATCAGTTTGGAAACCATCTCCAGTCTGGAATAAATCCAAGCCTTTTAGAAAACCAAAGCCAGCTCCAAAGTCCACATGAAGGTGCAGCCCTCATTTCAGCCCAGCTGGTAGGGGGCAGATTACGATTTTTCAAAGAAATTTGGATCAATTCAATTCACAATCTTTGTATTCAGAACATTGTTTCAGAAGGGTACAGAATTGGCTTCAAGATAAGGCCTCCTGCAAAAAGATTTTTTCTTTCCCGTGTCCCAGTAAATCCAGCGAAGGCTCAAGCATTTCTGAAATGTGTTTCAGATCTAGAGTTGGCTGGAGTAATTATGCCAGTTCCAGTTCTGGAACAGGGATTGGGGTTTTATTCAAATCTCTTCATTGTACCAAAGAAGGAGAATTCCTTCAGACCAGTTCTGGATTTAAAAATATTGAATCGTTATGTAAGGATACCAACATTCAAAATGGTAACTATAAGGACTATCCTGCCTTTTTGTTCAGCAAGGGCATTATATGTCCACAATAGATTTACAGGATGCATATCTGCATATTCCGATTCATCCAGATCACTTTCAGTTTCTGAGATTCTCTTTCCTAGACAAGCATTACCAGTTTGTGGCTCTGCCGTTTGGCCTAGCAACAGCTCCAAGGATTTTTACAAAGGTTCTCGGTGTCCTTCTGTCTGTAATCAGAGAACAGGGTATTGTGGTATTTCCTTATTTGGACGATATCTTGGTACTTGCTCAGTCTTCACATTTAGCAGAATCTCATACGAATCGACTTGTATTGTTTCTTCGAGATCATGGTTGGAGGATCAATTTACAGAAAAGTTCATTGATTCCTCAGACAAGGGTAACCTTTTTAGGTTTCCAGATAGATTCAGTGTCCATGACTCTGTCACTAACGGACAAGAGACGTCTAAAATTGATTTCAGCTTGTCGAAACCTTCAGTCTCAATCATTCCCTTCGGTAGCCTTATGCATGGAAATTCTAGGTCTTATGACTGCTGCATCGGACGCGATCCCCTTTGCTCGTTTTCACATGCGACCTCTTCAGCTCTGTATGCTGAACCAGTGGTGCAGGGATTACAAAAAGATATCTCAATTGATATCTTTAAAACCGATTTACGACACTCTCTGACGTGTTGGACAGATCACCATCGTTTAGTTCAGGGGGCTTCTTTTGTTCTTCCGACCTGGACTGTGATTTCAACAGATGCAAGTCTGACAGGTTGGGGAGCTGTTTGGGGGTCTCTGAGAGCACAAGGGGTTTGGGAATCTCAGGAGGTGAGATTACCAATCAATATTTTGGAACTCCGTGCAATTTTCAGAGCTCTTCAGTCATGGCCTCTTCTAAAGAGAGAATCGTTCATTTGTTTTCAGACAGACAATGTCACAACTGTGGCATATATCAATCATCAAGGAGGGACTCACAGTCCTCTGGCTATGAAAGAAGTATCTCGAATACTGGTATGGGCGGAATCCAGCTCCTGTCTAATTTCTGCGGTACATATCCCAGGTATAGACAATTGGGAAGCGGATTATCTCAGTCGCCAAACGTTACATCCGGGCGAATGGTCTCTTCACCCAGAGGTATTTCTTCAGATTGTTCAAATGTGGGGACTTCCAGAAATAGATCTGATGGCTTCTCATCTAAACAAGAAACTTCCCAGGTATCTGTCCAGATCCAGGGATCCTCAGGCGGAAGCAGTGGATGCATTGTCACTTCCTTGGAAGTATCATCCTGCCTATATCTTTCCGCCTCTAGTTCTTCTTCCAAGAGTAATCTCCAAGATTCTGAAGGAATGCTCGTTTGTTCTGCTGGTGGCTCCAGCATGGCCTCACAGGTTTTGGTATGCGGATCTTGTCCGGATGGCCTCTTGCCAACCGTGGACTCTTCCGTTAAGACCAGACCTTCTGTCACAAGGTCCTTTTTTCCATCAGGATCTCAAATCCTTAAATTTGAAGGTATGGAGATTGAACGCTTGATTCTTAGTCAAAGAGGTTTCTCTGACTCTGTGATTAATACTATGTTACAGGCTCGTAAATCTGTATCTAGGAAGATATATTATCGAGTCTGGAAGACTTACATTTCTTGGTGTCTTTCTCATCATTTTTCCTGGCATTCTTTTAGAATTCCGAGAATTTTACAGTTTCTTCAGGATGATTTGGATAAAGGTTTGTCTGCAAGTTCCTTGAAAGGACAAATCTCTGCTCTTTCTGTTCTTTTTCACAGAAAGATTGCTAATCTTCCTGATATTCATTGTTTTGTACAAGCTTTGGTTCGTATAAAACCTGTTATTAAGTCAATTTCTCCTCCTTGGAGTTTGAATTTGGTTCTGGGGGCTCTTCAAGCTCCTCCGTTTGAATCTATGCATTCACTGGACATTAAATTACTTTCTTGGAAAGTTTTGTTTCTTTTGGCCATCTCTTCTGCTAGAAGAGTTTCTGAATTATCTGCTCTTTCTTGTGAGTCTCCTTTTCTGATTTTTCATCAGGATAAGGCGGTGTTGCGAACTTCTTTTAAATTTTTACCTAAGGTTGTGAATTCTAACAACATTAGTATAGAAATTGTGGTTCCTTCATTGTGTCCTAATCCTAAGAATTCTAAGGAGAGATCATTGCATTCTTTGGATGTAGTTAGAGCTTTGAAATATTATGTTGAAGCTACTAAGAATTTCCGAAAGACTTCTAGTCTATTTGTTATCTTTTCCGGTTCTAGGAAAGGTCAGAAGGCCTCTGCCATTTCTTTGGCGTCTTGGTTAAAGTCTTTGATTCATCATGCTTATGTCGAGTCGGGTAAAACTCCGCCTCAAAGGATTACAGCTCATTCTACTAGGTCAGTTTCTACTTCCTGGGCGTTTAGGAATGAAGCTTCGGTTGTTCAGATTTGCAAAGCAGCAACTTGGTCTTCTTTGCATACTTTTACTAAATTCTACCATTTTGATGTGTTTTCTTCTTCTGAAGCAGTTTTTGGTAGAAAAGTACTTCAGGCAGCTGTTTCAGTTTGATTCTTCTGCTTATAATTTCAGTTTTTTTCATTATAAGATTTAAACTTTATTTTGGGTGTGGATTATTTTCAGCGGAATTGGCTGTCTTTATTTTATCCCTCCCTCTCTAGTGACTCTTGCGTGGAAGATCCACATCTTGGGTAGTCATTATCCCATACGTCACTAACTCATGGACTCTTGCTAATTACATGAAAGAAAACATAATTTATGTAAGAACTTACCTGATAAATTCATTTCTTTCATATTAGCAAGAGTCCATGAGGCCCACCCTTTTTGTGGTGGTTATGATTTTTTTGTATAAAGCACAATTATTCCAATTCCTTATTTTTTAATGCTTTCGCACTTTTGTCTTATCACCCCACTTCTTGGCTATGCGTTAAACTGATTTGTGGGTGTGGTGAGGGGTGTATTTATAGGCATTTTGAGGTTTGGGAAACTTTGCCCCTCCTGGTAGGAATGTATATCCCATACGTCACTAGCTCATGGACTCTTGCTAATATGAAAGAAATGAATTTATCAGGTAAGTTCTTACATAAATTATGTTTTTTTCTAGACAGACTGTGTTAATTCTAGAAAAGGCTGGCAATATCCCCATGAGGGAAGGGTAAGCTGTATTCAGACACTTGGATAGATATTTCAGCTTGCTTGAAGGGCTCATAAGTTACTGGTGACACTGTTAGGAAAAAACGTTTTTGTTTGTTCAGTAAATGATGCAATTATAATGTTTTTTTGAAGGGACTAAAGGGGTCATTGTGGCTGTTTTAGGGTTTTTTAACCCACATGGTTAATTAAGAGACACTCAGGTGTTTTTTCTAATAGGCCTCAAAACATCGAGTGAGGTGGGAGGGGCCTATTTTCGCGCCTCAGTTGCGCAGTTTCTTTTCCTTAGAGACATCCAACTGCTTCTCCAGTGGTTCCTGCTGTGTTTAAGGGCTGTAAAGGAGTTTTTTTTCCCCCACAAATCATTCTGAAGGGCAGGTAGGCGCCACAGCAGAGCTGTGGCAAGGTGCTGAAAGTCTTTTTTACCGGTTTTGACGTTTTTTCAATCCGGTTTTGCCATTAAGGGGTTAATTGTTTATTTGCATAGCTGTGCAAAGTTACTAAGGCTGTAAGATACTACTGTAAAAATTTCGTTAAGTTTACTGCTTTTTTACACTGTTTTGCAGAACTTGTGCAGTTTTTTTTCTCTTAAAGGCACAGTACCGTTTTATTTCTAAGTGTTATTTACTTTGATTACAGTGTTTTCCAAGCTTGCTTGTTACATTACTAGCCTGTTTAACATGTCTGACACCAAGGAAAATCCTTGTTCAATATGTTTGGAAGCCATTGTGGAACCCCCTCTTAGAATGTGTCCCAATTGTACTGATATGTCTATAAATTATAAAGAACATATATTAGCACTTAAAAATAGAGCAATAGATTATTCTCAGTCAGAAGTAAATGAGGGTTCGCCATCTAGCTCTCCCCTAGTGTCACAACCAGTAACGCCCGCACAAGTGACGCCAAGTACCTCTAGTGCGTCAAATTCATTTACTTTACAAGACATGGCCACAGTTATGAATACAACCCTCACAGAGGTTTTATCCAAACTGCCTGGTTTACAAGGAAAGCGGGACAGCTCTGGGTCAAGGAAAAATGCTGAGCTGTCTCATGCTTTAGTAGCCGTATCTGATATGCCCTCACAATGCTCTGAAGGGGTGAGGGATTTGTTATCTGAGGGAGAAATTTCTGATTCAGGAAAGACGCTTCCTCAGACAGATTCTGATATGACGGCGTTTAAATTTAAGCTTGAACACCTCCGCTTATTGCTTAGGGAGGTATTAGCAACTCTAGATGATTGTGACCCTATAGTGGTCCCAGAGAAATTGTGTAAAATGGATAGATACTTAGAGGTTCCTGTTTACACTGATGTTTTTCCAGTCCCTAAGAGGATTGTGAATATTATTGCTAAGGAGTGGGATAGACCAGGTATTCCATTCACTCCCCCTCCTGTTTTTAAGAAAATGTTTCCCATATCTAACACCATAAGGGACTCGTGGCAGACTGTTCCTAAGGTGGAGGGAGCTATTTCTACTCTGTCTAAGCGTACAACTATACCTATTGAAGACAGTTGTGCTTTCAAAGATCCTATGGTTAAAAAATTAGAGGGTCTCTTGAAGAAAATTTTTGTTCATCAAGGTTTTTCTCTCCAACCTATTGCGTGTATTGTTCCTGTAACTACTGCAGCTGCTTTCTGGTTTGAGGCTCTAGAGGAGACTCTTCAAATGGAGACTCCATTAGAGGAGATTATGGACATAATTAAGGCCCTTAAGTTGGCTAATTCTTTTATTACAGATGCCGCATTTCAACTGGCTAAATTAGCGGCAAAGAATTCAGGTTTTGCCATTTTAGCACGCAGGGCGTTATGGCTTAAGTCCTGGTCTGCTGATGTGTCATCTAAATCTAAACTTTTGAATATTCCTTTCAAAGGTAAGACCCTATTCGGGCCTGAACTGAAAGAGATTATTTCAGACATCACTGGAGGGAAAGGTCATGCCCTCCCTCAGGATAGATCAAGTAAGATGAGGACCAAACAGAATAATTTTCATTGCTTTCGGAACTTTAAGAGTGGTCCCGCTTCAGCTTCCTCTACTGCAAAGCAAGAGGGGAATTTTGCCCAATCCAAGTCAGTCTGGAGACCTAACCAGGCTTGGAACAAGGGTAAACAGGCCAAGAAGCCTGCAGCTGCTTCTAAAACAGCATGAAGGGGTAGCCCCTGATCCAGGACCGGATCTAGTAGGGGGCAGACTCTCTCTCTTCGCTCAGGCTTGGGCGATAGATGTTCACGATCCCTGGGCTTTAGAAATTGTGTCCCAGGGGTATCTTTTGGAATTCAAAGACTCCCTTCCACGGGGGAGATTTCACATTTCTCGATTGTCTGTAAACCAGACAAAGAGAGAGGCGTTCTTATTCTGTGTAGAAGACCTACATACCATGGGGGTGATCCGCCCAGTCCCAATAGAGGAACAGGGGCTAGGGTTTTATTCAAACCTGTTTGTGGTTCCCAAAAAAGAGGGAACTTTCAGACAAATCTTGGATCTCAAAATTCTAAACCAGTTCCTCAAGGTTCCATCATTCAAGATGGAGACTATTCAGACTATTCTACCTCTGATCCAGGAGGGTCAATATATGACTACCGTGGACTTAAAGGATGCGTATCTACACATCCCTATTCACAGAGATCATCATCAATTTCTCAGATTCGCCTTTCTAAACGGGCATTACCAGTTTGTGGCCCTTCCCTTCGGGTTGGCCACGACTCCCAGAATTTTCACAAAAGTGCTTGGGTCCCTTCTGGCGGTTCTGCGACCACGGGGCATAGCAGTGGCGCCTTATCTAGACGACATATTAATTCAGGCGTCGACTTTCCAGCTAGCCAAGTCTCACACGGACATCGTGTTGGCTTTTCTGAGAGCTCACGGGTGGAAGGTGAACATAAAAAAGAGTTCTCTCTTCCCTCTTACAAGAGTTTCCTTCTTAGGGACTCTGATAGACTCGGTAGAAATGAAAATATTTCTGACGGAGGTCAGAAAATTAAAACTCTTAACCACTTGCCGAGTTCTTCATTCCATTCCTCGGCCATCAGTGGCTCAGTGTATGGAGGTAATCAGACTCACGGTAGCGGCAATGGACATAGTCCCTTTTGCCCGCCTACACCTCAGACCACTGCAACTATGCATGCTCAAACAGTGGAATGGGGATTATGCAGATTTATCTCCTCAACTGCATCTGGACCAGGGGACCAGAGACTCTCTTCTCTGGTGGTTGTCTCAGGACCACCTGTCTCAGGGAATGTGTTTCCGCAGGCCAGAGAGTGGCTCATTGTAACGACAGATGCCAGCCTGCTAGGTTGGGGTGCAGTTTGGAACTCCCTGAAAGCACAGGGCTTATGGTCTCGGGAGGAAGCTCTCCTCCCGATAAACATTCTAGAACTGAGAGCGATATTCAATGCGCTTCAGGCGTGGCCTCAGCTTGCTGCGGCCAAATTCATCAGATTTCAGTCGGACAACATCACGACTGTAGCTTATACCAATCATCAAGGAGGAACAAGGAGTCCTCTAACCAAAATAATCCGGTGGGCAGAGGATCACTCTTGCCATCTCTCAACAATCTACATCCCAGGGGTAGAGAACTGGGAGGCGGATTTTCTAAGTTGTCAGAGTTTTTATCTGGGGGAGTGGGAACTCCATCCGGAGGTATGCCCAGCTGATTCAGCTATGGGGCACACCAGAATTGGATCTGATGGCGTCTTATCAGAATGCCAAACTTCCTTGTTACGGGTCCAGGTCCCGGGATCCCAAGGCGGTACTGATAGATGCTCTAGCAGTGCCTTGGTCCTTCAATCTGGCCTATGTATTTCCACCGTTTCCTCTCCTCCCACGTCTGGTTGCCAGAATCAAGCAGGAGAGAGCTTTGGTAATTCTGATAGCACCTGCGTGGCCACGCAGGATTTGGTATGCAGACCTAGTGGACATGTCCTCGGTTCCACCGTGGACTCTGCCAATGAGGCAGGACCTTCTAATCCAAGGTCCGTTCACGCATCCAAATCTTATTTCTCTGCGTCTGACTGCTTGGAGATTGAACGCCTGATTCTATCAAAGCGTGGTTTCTCTGAGTCAGTCATTGATACCCTGTTTCAGGCTAGAAAGTCTGTCACCAGGAAGATCTATCATAAGATTTGGCGCAAATATCTTTATTGGTGTGAATCCAAAGGTTCCTCGTGGAGTAAGATTAGGATTCCTAGAATATTGTCTTTTCTCCAAGAAGGTTTGGAGAAGGGATTATCTGCTAGTTCCCTAAAAGGACAAATATCTGCTTTGTCTATTCTACTACACAAACGTCTGGCAGATGTCCCAGACGTTCAAGCATTTAGTCAGGCTTTGGTCAGAATCAAGCCTGTATTTAAACCTGTTGCTCCGCCATGGAGCCTAAACTTAGTTCTTAAAGTTCTTCAAGGGGTTCTGTTTGAACCTATGCATTCCATAGATATTAAGCTTCTATCTTGGAAAGTTTTGTTTTTAGTAGCTATCTCTTCGGCTCGAAGAGTTTCTGAGCTATCTGCTTTACAATGTGATTCCCCTTACCTTGTTTTCCATGCAGATAAGGTGGTTTTGCGTACCAAACCTGGGTTTCTTCCTAAGGTTGTTTCTAATAAGAATATCAATCAAGAGATTGTTGTTCCTTCTCTGTGTCCTAATCCTTCATCAGAGAAGGAACGTCTGTTACACAATCTTGATGTGGTTCGTGCTTTAAACTTCTACTTACAAGCAACTAAAGATTTCCATCAAACATCTTCATTGTTTGTTGTTTATTCTGGTAAACGGAGAGGTCAAAGGGCTACGGCTACCTCTCTTTCCTTTTGGCTGAAAAGCATCATCCGTTTGGCCTATGAGACTGCTGGACAGCAGCCTCCTGAAAGAATTACTGTTCATTCTACTAGAGCTGTGGCTTCCACATGGGCTTTTAAAAATGAGGCTTCTGTTGAACAGATTTGTAAGGCGGCGACTTGGTCTTCGCTTCATACTTTTTCCAAATTTTCCAAATTCGATACTTTTGCTTCTTCGGAGGCTATTTTTGGGAGAAAGGTTCTACAAGCAGTGGTGCCTTCCGTTTAAGGTCCCTGTCTTGTCCCTCCCTTCATCCGTGTCCTAAAGCTTTGGTATTGGTATCCCACAAGTAAGGATGAATCCGTGGACTCAATACATCTTACAAGAGAAAACATAATTTATGCTTACCTGATAAATTTATTTCTCTTGTGATGTAACGAGTCCACGGCCCGCCCTGTTTTTTAAGACAGGCATATATATTTTTATTTTAAAACTTTCAGTCACCATTGCACCCTATGGTTTCTCCTTTTTCTTCCTAGCCTTTGGTCGAATGACTGGGGGGTGGAGCTAAGGGGGGAGCTATATAGACAGCTCTGCTGTGGGTGCTCTCTTTGCCACTTCCTGTTGGGAAGGAGAATATCCCACAAGTAAGGATGAATCAGTGGACTCGATAAATCACAAGAGAAATAAATTTATCAGGTAAGCATAAATTATGTTTTCTTATTTTTTATTCTGATAAGGTAGTATTACATACTGCTTTAGGTTTTCTTCCTAAAGGTTGTTTCAGATAAGAATATTAATCAAGAGATTGTTGTTCCTTCTTTGTGTCCTAATCCTTCTTCGCATAAGAAACATTTGTTGCACAACCTTGATGTAGTTCGTGCTTTGAAATATTATTTACAGGCGACTAAGGATTTTCGCCAGTTTTCTTCTTTATTTATTATCTTTTCTGGGATGCGTAAGGGTCAGAAAGCTACGGATATTTCGCCTTCTTGTTGGTTGAGGAGTATTATTCGCTTGGCATATGAGTCTGCTGGTCAGCAGCCTCCTTACAAAATCAAGGCTCACTCCACAAGGGCTGTTTCTTCTACCTGGGCTTTAAAAATGGTGCTTCTGTAGATCAGATTAGCAAGGCTGCCACTTGGTCATCTTTACACACTTTTTCTAAATTTTATAAATTTGATACTTTTGCTTCAGCTGAGGCTTCTTTTGGGAGAAAGGTTCTTCAAGCAGTGGTGCCTTCTGTTTAGGCTAACTGTCTTGTTCCTCCCTTATCATCCGTGTCCTCGAGCTTGGGTATTGATTCCCAATAGCAATTATGATGATCCGTGGACTCACCGTGTCATTAGAAAGAAAATGAAATGTATGCTAACCTGATAAATTCAACGGCCCGCCCTGTAATTTCAGACTGTTTATTTTTATATAAACCTCAGGCACCTCTGCACCTTATATTACTTCCTTTCTCCTTTCCCTTTGGTCGAGTGACTGGGGGTTGTGGGTAAGGGGAGTGTTATTTAACAGCTTTGCTGTGGTGCTCTTTGCCTCCTCCTGCTGGTCAGGAGTGATATTCCTAATAGTAATTATGATGATCTGTGGAATCACCGTGTCAAGAAAGAAAGAAACAAATTTATCAGGTAAGCATAAATTTCATTTTTTTGTTAGTTTTTATTTTAATGTTTATAAATCATTTTGTAATTTTATATATATATAAATATCTTTCAGTCTGAAGAAGAGGCTTTTGCTTGGAATAATGAGGTGAAGCAAGGTCTTTCAAGTAGTATCTTTACTAAGGATCTTGGAAGAATATTCCGATGGCTGGGGTATGATGATAAAGTTGTCATTATTATTTTTACTACCATTAGATTAGTTTATATTTAAAACTGTACTTGAATAAAAGGAAAGTATTCGTTTACAGTTTCTACTTTCCACTTTATAAAGTTGTTTTTTCTGAAGGGGAAAAAAAATTTTTAATTGTAAAGAGATATAAATGAAGTCCCCTAGTGTACATCTTGAGAGTGAAACTCCTGTTAAAGTACCATAATAATTTGTTAAAGCATTTTAACACTAGTAACACCCCAAATGTATGTGTTTAACAATGAGTTTAACCCCTTTGCAGAGGTGTAAGTATCTCTCTGGAGCCAGAATGCACTGTTGGTCCCACAAGGAAACTACTAGTCAGTTTCCAATCAGTACCAGCACTGCTTTGCGTCTCCCGAGCAGTCGTTTTACTGTGTGTTTAACCCCTTTCCAGGAAATAAACACACAGAGCCCTTTATATTAAAATCATATTGGAATGGGATGGATATTCTAATTTTCTAAAATTATAATAAATGCTAAAATATACATTTCTAGAAAAAAATATGCTGTTTGGCACAACGGGAAATGTTAATAAATTGCCATGCCATGCCAATCTTGGACATGTGCTTGCAACTATACGTGACCACAAAATTACAAATATAAAATAAAATGACTGTCATATTTCTTGTATTCCTCCCTGAGTAGATGGTCTGTGTATAAAACATCTGTGCAAAATAAATAAGGTTCATTCTGGCACTTTTTTCTGTATCCAAAAAAAAGAAAAAAAAGTATAATTTTGGCAAAATTCACTTTTTGCACTTAAAAATATAAAATTACTTAACTAATCTGTATTATCTATCTATCTATCTATCTATCTATCTATATATATATTTTTTTTATATATATATATATATATATATATATATATATATATATATAGCAATTGTGTAGATGGAGGGCACTCACAGGACTTAATTCAATAAGTAACTTTTATTCATATTGCTGATTACATTAATACAGTGTCAACGTTTCGGCCTTTCCTGAGGCCTTCTTCAAGACAGATTCATAGTCTTAGTTAGTGCCGATGAACTTTGTCTGTCTGACTGCTCTGCCTCTTAACCCTTTATTTGCTGGACTGCTTTACTTATTGCCAAATCCTGCCTGCCTGACCATTCTAGTGGTGTGCCCTTGGACTGCTTTACTGTTGCTGAATCCTGTCTGCCTAACCATTCTAGTGGTGTGCCCTTGGACTGCTTTACTGTTGCCAAATCCTACCTGCCTGACCATTCTACTGGTTTGCCTTGGACCGCTCTGCCGTTGTTACTGGGGACTGTCCTGTCTGTGGTGAGTGCCGCCTTCCTCATCTTACTTACTTTCTCTGCTCTGGGATATTCCCTATATTTCCGGCTCAACGCAGAGATAACAAGACTACTGGCCGAGTTCGGTCTGATAGAGGAATATCCCACGAGCATGACATTATACTTGGGCCATGCAGCCAGATGAGGTGGCACAAGCTGTTTAGCTTCAGGGACAGATGTTGGGAACCCATACCACACAGTTACAGAATATGGATTCCAAGCTAGAGGCTATTAACGCTCAACTTTCCTTACTAGTTGCAGCAAGGAATGCCGCTCCTGTTGTTACGCCATCAGCCCCTACTCCTAGTACTGTGACTTCTTCCTCAGCTTCTTTAAGTATACCCCGGATACTATTGCCTGACAAGTATGAAGGCACTACTGATTGCAGGGGTTTTCTAAACCAATGCAGGTTGTACTTCCGTAATTATTCTCACACCTTTCAGTCTCATCAGTCATGGGTCACCTTTATCATTTCCTTGCTGAAGGACAAGGCCCTAGCCTGGGTCTCTCCCCTTTTGGAACAGAACGCTACACTCCTGCATGATGCTGAGTTTATTTCTGCCTCATCTTCTGTGTTTGGGGCTTCTGGCCATACCGCTTCTTGCGGAATATTCTCTCCTGGATCTCCACCAGGGCAATAGAACTGTGGCACAATTTGCCATTGAGTTCCCCACCTTGGCACTTGAAACCACTTGGGATGGCAGTGCTCTCAAGGCAGCCTTTAGGAGGAGTCTGCATGAACGCATCAAAGATGAACTCACTTATCGTGATATCCCTTCTTCTTTGGATGACTTTATAACGATTTGTATCAGTCTGGACTCTCGCTTTCAGGAAAGACAAGCCGAAAGAGACAGAACAAGGAGGGTCCTTCCCTCTCGTCCTCCTGTTCGCCCAGTTTCGGCAGCATCTGCTACCTCTCCAACAGCTCCAGTTACCTCAGTGGAGGAACCTATGGATCTCTCCTCCTTCAAACCTTCAGAGTCTGAAAGAGAGAGGAGAAGGAAACTGATGCTTTTATTGTGGGTCTAACTCCCACCAACTAAAGGACTGTGACATTCGGCCAGGAAAAGCCAATGCTTAGGGGATAACGCAGGGGTACCTCTAAGCATGATCTCAACTAAGTCCCCTCACTCCTCTCGGATCCTGGTACCCTAACCTTCCTTCAGAATACTGTCCACACTCAAGCCTTCACTGATTCAGGGGCAGCTGGGAACTTCCTGGATCACAGCTTCATGTTTCAAGCTGTATCGCCTCTTTTGCAGAAAAGACATTGTCTCAAGATAACTACCCTGGATGGCACCCCTCTTGGTTCAGGCTTGATCCATTTTGAGTCAGCACCCCTGACCCTGACTGTGGGAGTCCTTCACACCAAACAGCTACAGTTTGAGGTCATTCATTCCCCAGCACAGCCTGTCATCCTTGGTCTTCCTTGGCTTCGGGTACACAATCCACAGTTCGACTGGGCTGAGGGACAACTAGCTTCCTGGGGTACCTCCTGTTTCCACTCCTGCCTTGCTAAGTCACTCCTCTACCCCGTATTCCAATAGCCAGTATACAGACTCCTTCAAACCTCCCATCAGTATACGCAGACTTTGCGGATGTGTTTGAGAAAAAAGCAGCCGACGTGCTGCCACCCCACCGTTCTTATGACTACAAGATCGACCTCTTTCACGGAGCTCCACTTCCTAAAGGGAGGACATATCCACTCCCCAAAGTGGAAACCAAATCCATGGAGGAGTACATCCAAGAGAACCTAGCTAAAGGTTTCATTTGCCCTTCCTCCTCTCCTGCTGGGGCAGGCTTCTTTTTTGTCAGTAAGAAGGATGGCAGGCTCCGACCCTGCATCGACTACAGGGCCTTGAACAACATAACCATCAAGAATCGCTACCCCATACCATTAATCACTGAACTGTATGACTCACTTCAGGATGCTCGCTTCTTCACCAAATTGGACTTACGTGGGGTATACAATCTGATTCGTATCTCTACCGGCCATGAATGGAAGACAGCCTTCAACACAAGATCTGGGCATTACGAATACCTTGTAATGCCCTTCGGGCTGTGTAACGCCCCTGCAGTCTTCCAGACATTTGTCAACTATCTCTTCCGTGACCTCCTCAACCGCACTGTCATCGTCTATCTGGATGACATCCTTGTTTTCTCTTTCAGTTTGGAGGAACATCATAGACACGTAAGACAGGTGCTTTTACTTCTCTGGTAGCCAAATTAGAAAAATGTGAGTTTGATCAAATACAGATACAATTTCTTGGCTATGTCATCTCGAAGGAGTGTTTTGCCATGGATCCTGCTAAACTCACCACAGTTCTGGAATGGCCTCAACCTTCCTCTCTCAAAGGATTACAGAGGTTCTTGGGGTTGTCCAATTATTATTGCAAGTTTATAAAGAACTTTTCTGAAATGCACTGAATTAACAAAACGGAACAAAGACTGTAAACATTGGCCTCCCAAAGCCATACGTGCCTTCTCTAGTCTGAAAGAGGCTTTTTGTTCAGCTCCTGTGATCCACCATCCTGAGCCTAACCAACAGTTCACTTTAGAGGTTGATGCCTCCGAGATAGGGGCTGGAGCAGTTCTTACCCAAAGGGATCCTTTGACTTCTAAGTCACACCCTGTAGCCTTTTTCTCTAAACGCTTTGCTCCTGCTGAGAAGAACTACAATGTGGGTAATCGTGAACTCTTAGCCATTAAGATGGCTTTAACCGAATGGCGTCACTGTTTAGAGGGTACCGCCAATCCCATTCAGATTCTAACCGACCACAAGAATCTGACTTACCTAGAGACTGCTCATCAACTCAATTCTCGACAGGCCAGGTGGGCCTTGTTCTTTTCCCGTTTTAACTTTGTGGTCTCTTATCTTCCTGGGACTAAGAACAAGAAGGCGGATGCCCTTTCCCGTCAGTTCCCTCACTTAAGTGATTCTTCTTAAACTCCTATTGAACACATCATACCCCCCTCCTGTGTGGTTGCTACCCTAAACACCACCCTTCTGCAAAGATTGCAAAGTGCCCAGTCTAGTAAACCTCCTGGAGCTCCCTTGACCTCCAATATCCTCTTTGTATCTCTGAACCTACGCATCCCTGTGCTAGCCTGGGCCCATGATAGCAAACTCTCAGGCACCCTGGTTCAACTAGGACTTTTAAGCATTTTTCCCAACATGTATGGTGGCCTACTATGAAGTCTGACGCTCAGGATTATAGGAAGTCCTGCACTACTTCTGCTGCCAATAAGACACCCCGATCTATGCCTCGTGGCTTGCTCCAAACATTGTCCATTCCCAAACAACCATGGACACACATAACAATGGACTTTGTTGTGGACCTTACTTCTTCTGACCACCATACAGTTATATGGGTTGTGGTGGACCGCTTTTCCAGACTGGCTCATTTCGTACCCCTAACAAAACTGCCTTCTGCCCAGGAATTGTCTTCTTTCTTTCTCTTGCATGTGGTACGACTTCATGGCATTTCTGTGAATATTGTTTCCGACAGAGGTCTACAGTTCATCTTTGCCTTTTAGAGAGCCTTTTGTAAGTTGATTGGAACCACTGTTTCTTTGTCTTCTGGCTACCATCCTCAGACCAATGGCCTAACTGAGAGAGCAAACCAGGATCTTGAAACCTACCTTAGAGCCTTTGTCAACGCTCGCCATACCAACTGGTCTGAGTTGTTACCCCTAGCCGAGCTTGCAAGAAACACTCATTGGCACTCTTCTCTTCGATGTTCCCCTTTTCAAGCAGCAGCAGGATATCAGCCTCGTGTCTTCCCTCTTTCTGCTCAGTCTACTGGGGTTCCTGCTGCAGACCGATACGTCACTAGACTCACCACTCATGGGCAACATATTCGCTCCCAGTTACGTACAGCTGTCTCTAGATATAAGAAGTTTGCTGATCGCCATAGAGCTTCTGTACGTGCAATCCCAGTGGGTGAACGTGTATGGATTTCTACTTGACACATTCGTCTACGTCAACCCTGTCATAAATTGGGGCCTAGATTTACCCTTACAAGGTCCTGAAAAGACTATCTCCTGTTTCCTACAAAGTGGCCCTTCACATACACCCAGTCTACCACATCTCTCTACTCGAACCTTAAATCAAGAACAGATTTACCCGACTCCAAGCTCCTCCTCCTCCGCTCCTGGTCCGTGGTGACCCAGAATATGAAGTAGCTAAGATCCTGGACTCCAGATACAGACGCAGACAACTGCAGTATCTGATAAATTGTAAGGGTTACTCGGTGGCGGATCGTTCCTGGGATCCTGCCTGTTATGTACATGCTCCATCCTTGGTCTCGAGATTCCATGCTGCTCCTCCTCTGAAGCCGGCTCTGGTTCCCGGAGGGAACTCTTGAGTGGGGGGCTATGTCACGCCGCTCCAGCCATTGCTAGGGGCGCGGCATCTTCTTCCTTGCACGTTGCCTAGGGCTGTGTCGGCTCTGGAGGTGTGCAGCGCTGACGTCATTGCCGCACGCGCCAATCCTACACTATTTAAATGTGTTCAGTGCGATCTATCACTGCCCAAGTATAGGTTATACTTTGTGTGCTCCTGGGTTTGATAGATTGTACTATAATTGCTGGATTACTTATTGCTGCTGAAACTCTGTCTGTCTGACTACTCTGCCTCTTAACCCTCTAATTGCTGGAATTAATTTTGCCGCTGAACTTTGCCTGTCTGGCTACTCTGCCTCTTAACCCTTTATTTGCTGGACTGCTTTACCGTTGCCAAATCCTGCCTGCCTGACCATTCTAGTGGTGTGCCCATGGACTGCTTTACTGTTGCCAAATCCTGCCTGCCTGACTATTCTAGTGGTGTGCCCTAGGACTGCTTTACTGTTGCCGAATCCTGCCTGCCTGACCATTCTAGTGGTGTGCCCTTCGACTGCTTTACTTTTGCCGAATCCTGCCTGCCTGACCATTCTACTGGTTTGCCTTGGACTGCTCTGCCGTTGTCACTGGGGACTGTGCTGCCTGTGGTGAGTGCCGCCTACCTCATCTTACTTACTTTCTCTGCTCTGGGATATTCCCTATCTTTCCGGCTCGACGCCGGGATAACAAGACTACTGGCCGAGTTCGGTCTGATAGAGGAATATCCCACGAGCATGACATCAATAACTGTCGGCACGCTCTGCATTCCCTCAGTTTAACAACTTATTTCTTTCTATCCTACTTTTGTCTTCCCCAAAACCCCTACTTGCTGTTGCTAACTGCTATGCACTTTTTTTATGTAGCATTATTTAATTTGTTATAGTAGAAAATAAAAGCAATATTAAAAATTACTGCACAATAAGGTGTTTCACAATGGCTATAAATATGTGGTGTGGGTGTGGTATGGGCGGGTAGTGGGTGGGATCAGAAGTGGCAAGTGACATATACATATAGGTACACATCCATGCTCAGCCCTGGGTGCTAATAGCACTCTCAGGAAGCTGTGCTGTCTCCAGAGTCACAGGCAGTTAACTCCAGACATCTGGGTGCAAGGCCCATAGGGAAAATTACTAAATAAAATTAATACAACACACAGAGAAAGTCCAGCACTCGCTTACAAGCTCTCAGCTAAGATTAAAAGCAAAACTGGATGAGTTAGCTACCACATCTGGCCAAATAGGACACGCCCAGGTACCACATCAAGGTCTCTTCCAAAACCTGGGTCCTTAATACAGTCCCTTGCTTTTGCACACAGCATATTTTTTTTTTCCTGCAAGCTTAGTTTTTCGTGCAACGGCCTGTTTTCATGCTTTGGGATTGCGCAGGTCTGGTTTACGCTGTCTGGGTTAACGCATGTCCCTTTGTCTCGTTAAGAGCTGCAAGTTTTTTCGCAGAGGGTTTGCGTACATCCCTTTTCTTTCTAATCACACGGTGAGTCCACGGATCATCATAATTAATATGGGGAATATCACTCTTGACCAGCAGGAGGAGGCAAAGAGCACCACAGCAAAGCTGTTAAATACCACACTCCTTACCCACAACCCCCAGTCATTCTCTTTGCTTGTATCAGTTACAAGAAAGGGGTAAAGTTTGGTGTCTGATTCTTCAATCAAGAGTTTGTTATTTTCAAGCTGGACAAGTTTGTTCTGTTTTTTTCTGGGGTTTAGCTGTATTCCACTTCAGTCTCTTCAGTAGAGCAGTGGTGGCTTTTAAGCTTTTGGGAACTGGAGGGGTATAATCCTTTCTGTGCCTCCCAGGTTGTGAGCTGTCCTTTGGTAAAAAGACTATGTAGGTTTACTTAGTCTTTTTCTTTCTGTTTCCACAGGTCCATGTTAAGAAGGAAGCCTTTCAAACCTAGTGAGCTGCCTTGCTGCCAGGCAGATTATCATGGTGGTAAGTACTGTTTTTTTATTTTTCTGAGGGTTCAGAAAATGTTGGCACTTATGGGGTTAAAACAAATTCACAGTTCCAGGGTAGAAAGGAGAGAGAGAGGTGAGGTTTCCAGTATGTTAAAACATGTACTTTATTGATATAACTTAAAACAAACCGGCACAGCAAACAGTGAAATCCTTCTGCTGACGCGTTTCCTGCCTCACTGGCAGTTCATCAGAGCATACGGATAGTAACTTACACAGCTGTTAAATCACTTGCAACAATGTATATCAGACCAATCAGAAACAAGTCATCTGAGAAAACTTACACACCTAAAACTAGTGTTCATTTAACCCTTGATAGTACAAGACTTAGTAGTTATAAATTAACGATTAGTCAAACTATGAAATTCTATACATTTGTAATTGAAAAACAGACTTTAAAATTAGAAAAATATTTTAAAAGCATTTGAATTGGGATACGATCATGGAATGTTTCCATCACAACAAAGAAAAAGTGGATTTTATTTAACAGACTCTGGCACTTATGTATAACTATCCAGATTCGTCTGCACGCTTAAAGAGACAAAGAGGGACTAAGCCCGATACAATAATGTTAGAAAAATATATAAATATATATATATCTGAATAGCATGCCTGTGGACTATTTTACAGGTATAAAAGATAAATACTAATTATAATAGCAAGTCTGCAGGCATAATTCTAAAGATATAGTCATAAATATAGCGTGTCATATTTTTTTGTTTTTTTATATATATAAGAATATAAGACAAAATGGCAGAAATAATCTATATAGAATGGTATTAATATATGCACAGAATCTATTCTAGGACAATATTCATAAACAATAATTAATATGTGTTTGGTCTTAAGCACCTGAGGTCTGGTAAATTCCTAGATCAAGGAACTTAGAATGAAGCTTCCTTCTCTATAGGGGAACATATTAGTCACAACAACAAATGACACATATCTAAAGAAAAACAGAGAGTGAAATCTTTGTAATGACAAACAATGACAGATTAGCCAATAGTAATCTATTTGTCAATGAAAAGTTTCACATCACTGATTTTGTTTATTCCACAAGGGTAACCAGTCTTAAGTGTATAGATCCAAAAGATCTCTCTTTTACTCAGGGCATGGTACCTATCACCTCCTCTAACTCCCAAAGAAACTTGTTCTATGCCTTGGAACTTAAAATGCTTCAATCTATTTTCGTGTTGGACAATTTTTGCTTTGCTACGGGTTCAGGAGAGCCTGAATAGTTCCGGAGTTTAGAACAGCCTACAACAGCAATACTCACCTGTTGTGTGTGTGACAGAGGCACGAATACCGCTACATACAAGGAGGGTGAGTGATACGATACTTACCTGGCTCCATGCCATTGTGCATTATTAAGTATATCTCACAACTGTTTTTTATACTATATGTGTTGTGGATGTGGTATGGATTACCTCTGCACGTAAGATCTGTCTACTAAGCAGGATTGTTGGATTGGATATAATATCTTTACAGCTAAGTGTATCCCGCGAAAAGTGGGACTCCAATTTAGGAGTGAATAGTTACGCCAGCTGAATTTTGCTTTACTATTTACCTGTTCACAAATATCTGCACACAAAAAAATTTGTAAATTTCACTTATGGGGTTAATCTTTGGTGAACCTGTTTGTGCAGGTTTTATATGTGGGCAGTTTCTTTATGAGGCACTGTGAGAGGACAGTCTGTCATATTGTGTTTAGCAAACGACTTTTATTTTATGGCTCTGTTTGTTTGGCTCCTTTTTGGCAATTAGTCTGTGTGTTTTTATTGTCAGCTTTATAGTTTACTTGATACTTTTTTATTCCTCCCGGCGTCTGTTTGTAGTAATGTCGGCCGGGAGGTGTTTGCGTACGCCCAAGATGGGTGGAGCTTCTTTGCACGTGGTTTGAGGAGGAAGTGTTTTTTATCGGCTTCATGTCGGCTCTGATTAGGTACAGGAGTCTTGAGAGCGGGTGGTAACAGTGGGAGAGTCCGGATCGTCTCTGCTATGTTACTATTTACTCCGGTCAGTGGGAGGTCAGGTAAGCACCTCAGCAAGGCTTGTTGAGGTTCATAGGTGCTGCAGGGGTCAATTTTTATATTTCGTTGTGAAATTTCTGTGTGTTTCAGTTAACATTCGTTTCTTAAAGGGACAGTAACGTTTTTTTTTAATTTTTTTTGGTTTTTTGTTTTTTTGCTGCTGCAGTTTTTTTGAAATTTGAATTTCCTGATTTATTTTTTTCTTGCTGGTGTTAAGATGGAGCTAGAGGACTTGCAGGATATTACTTGCACTTTGTGCCTTGATGCTAATGTGGAGCCGCCTATTCCTTTCTGTTCCTCATGTATAGAGAGTACATTACAGTATAGGGATAGGCTTTTTGATTCAGAGCCTTCATTTTGTAAGGAGAATGTTGTTCAGGAGTCTCCTGTTCAAGCTGTTACGCAGCTTTCTCCCCAATCATCCCAATCTCAATCCTCTTCTCATGCTGTGCCCTGCGTTTCGTCTCAGGTTGGTTTTTCATTGCAGGATATGGCTACTCACATATCCACTGCTGTATCTGATGCTTTGTCTGCTTTTCCTGCTTTGCAGGGGAAGCGCAAGAGGAAGTTTAAGGGTTCTGACTCTGTTGGAGTTATGTCAAATGTTTCTTCCCATAAGTCTAAGGAAGAAGATACTTCAGTAGCGTCTGAAGGCGAAATTTCGGACTCTGATAGTGTAATTGCTTCTGCTGATTCTGAGGTGGTTTCCTTCAGATTTAAGTTGGAGCACCTCTGTTTGTTACTTTGGGAGGTTTTAACTACCTTTGATGATTCGGATTAAACGGTCATAGTTACTCCCAAGAAGGCTAGTATGCTTAATAAGTTTTTTTGATGTTCCCTCTGTGGTGGAAGTTTTTCCTGTTCCGGATCGGGTTTCAGAGATTATTTCTCGGGAATGGGAGAAGCCTGGAATTCCCTTTTCTCCTTCTCCTATTTTTAGGAAGATGTTTCCTATTGCGGATTCTATTAAGGAATCTTGGCAGACAGTTCCTTAGGTAGAGGGAGCTATTTCCACTTTGGCTAAGAGGACCACTATTCCTATTGAGGATAGTTGTTCTTTTAAGGATCCCATGGATAAGAAGTTGGAGGCTTTGCTTAAGAGGATTTATGTTCACCAGGGCCTCCAATGGCAGCCTGTTGCGTGTATTGCTACACTTACCAGTGCGGCTGCATATTGGTTTGATGCGTTGTCTGATTCTATTCTTCAGGAGTCTTCTCTGGAGGAGATTCAGGATAGAATTAAGGCTTTAAAATTGTCCAATTCTTTTATTGCGGACACTTCTTTGCAGGTCGTCAAGTTGTGAGCAAAGATTTCTGGCTTTGCTGTTTTGGCTCGCAGGGTTTTATGGTTAAAGTCCTGATGTGCGGATGTATCATCCAAGTCTAAGCTTTTATCGATTCCTTACAAGGGGAAGACTTTGTTTGGGCCTGGTTTGGCTGAAATTATTTCTGATATTACTGGTGGGAAGGGTCATTCTTTTCCTCAGGATAAGAGAAATAAACAGAAACAGAGTAATTTTCATTCCTTTCGTTCCTTCTCTGGTAAGTTTTCCTCTTCCTCCTCTAAACAGGATCAATTCAAGCCTTCTTGAAAACATAATCAATCCTGGAGCAAGGGGAAGCAATCTAAGAAGCCTGCCACCAACTCAAAGTCAGCATGAAGGGTCTGCCCCCAATCCGGGAATGGATTGTGTGGGGGCAGGCTTTCTTTTTTTGCTCAAGCCTGGGTTCAGGACGTTCCAGATGGGTGATAGATATTGTGTCCCAGGGATACAGGCTGGAGTTCAAAAATTTTACTCCCAGGGGCAGGTTTCATCTATCAAGGTTATCTGTAGACCAGATAAAAAGAGAGGCATTCTTAAGTTGTGTTCAGGATCTTTCTGACATGGGAGTGATCGTTCCTGTTCCAGTTCAGGAGCAGGGACTAGGCTTTTATTCCAATCTGTTTATCGTTCCCAAAAAGGAGGGAAATTTCAGACCCATCCTGGATCTCAAGTGTGTAAACAAGTTTCTCAGAGTTCCGCCTTTCAAGATGGAAACTATTCGGTCAATTCTTCCTCTGGTTCAAGAGGGTCAATTCATGACTACAGTAGATCTAAAGGATGCATATCTGCATATTCCCATTCACAAGGATTATCACAAGTTTCTGAGATTTGCTTTCCTAGACAAGAATTTTCAGTTTGTGGCTCTTCCTTTTGGTATTGCAACAGTTCCCAGGGTGTTTTCAAAGGTTCTGGGTGCGTTGCTGGCAGTTCTCTGATTGCAGGGGGTTGTGGTAGCTCCTTATTTGGATGACAATCTAGTTCAGGCGCCATCTTTTCAACTAGCAAACTCCCACACGGAGTTGTTGTCTTTTCTGCGCTCCAACGGTTCGAAGGTGAATTTAGGAAAAAGTTCCTTGATTCCGGCTACAAGAGTCGTATTTTTGGGAACCATTATAGATTCTCTGGAAATGAAGATCTTTTTGACAGAAGCAAGGAAGTAAAAAATGTTCAATTCAGGTTTGGCTCTTCAGTCATCCCCTCGGCCGTCAGTGGCCCAGTTTATGGAGGTTATTGGTCTAATGGTCTCAGTCATGGACATCATTCCATTTGCTCGGTTCCATCTCAGACCTCTGCAGTTATGCATGCTGAGACAGTGGAATGGAGATTATACGGATCTGTCTCCAAAGATTGTTCTAGATCAGGCTGCAAGAGAATCTCTTTCGTGGTGGTTGTTTCAGGATCTTCTCTCCCAGGGAACCTGTTTTCGCAGGCCTTCCTCGATGATTGTGACCACAGATGCCAGTCTGCTGTGTTGGGAGCTGTCTGGGGTTCGTTAAAGGCAAAGGGTCTGTGGACTCGGGAGGAATTGGTTCTTCCTATAAATGTCTTAGAGCTGAGAGCAATTTTCAGTGCTCTTCTGGCCTGGCCTCAGTTGGCTTCAACCCAGTTTATCAGATTCCAGTTGGACAATATAACGTCTGTGGCTTACATCAATCATTAGGGAGAAACTCGGAGTTCCTTGGCAATGAAGGAAGTAGCCAGGATTATTCAGTGGGCGGAGGCTCAGAATTGTTGTCTGTCTGCCATCCACATTCCAGGGGTGGACAATTGGGAAGCGGATTTCCTGGGCAGACAGTCTTTTCATCCGGGGGAGTGGGAACTTCATCCGGATGTGTTTTCCAGTTTGATTCTCAAGTGGGGTCAACCAGAGTTGTCTCTTATGGCATCTCGTCACAATGCCAAGCTTCCGAAGTACGGTTCAAGGTCAAGGGATCCTCAAGCGGTTCTAATAGATACTTTGGCAGTTCCTTGGAAGTTTAGTCTGGCATACGTGTTTCCTCCGTTTGCACTTCTTCCTCGAGTTATTGCTCAGATTCGACAGGAGAGGGCGTCGGTAATTCTCATTGCTCCGGTGTGGCCTCGCAGGATCTGGTATGCTTATATAGTGGAAATGTCATCCTTTCCACCTTGAAGTCTTCCGTTGAGGAAAGACCCCTTTTACTTCAGGGTCCCTTCCTTCATCCAAATTTCGTTACTCTGAAGCTGACTGCTTGGAGATTAAATGCTTGATTCTATCTAAGCGTGGTTAGTTATTGAGACTATGATTCAGGCGCGTAAGCCTGTGACTAGAAAGATTTATTACAAGATATGGCGTAAATATCTGTATTGGTGTGAATCTAAGGGTCTTGGTGTAGAGTCAGGATTCCTAGGATTTTGGCTTTTCTCCAGGAGGGTCTGGAGAAGGGTTTATCTGCTAGTACCCTGAAGGGTCAAATTTCTGCTTTATCTATTTTGTTACATAAAAGTCTGTCGGATGTACCAGACGTTAAGTCTTTTTGTCAGGCTTTGGTTAGAATCCAGTCTATGGTTAAGTTTTTGTCTCCTCCTTGGAGTCTTAATTTAGTTTTGAGAGTTCTTCAACAGGCTCTGTTTGAGCCTATGCATTCTTTGGATATTAAGTTGTTAACCTGGAAGGTTTTGTTTTTGGTTGCTATCTCTTCAGCTCGAAGAATTTTGGAGCTCTCAGCGTTTCAGTGTGAAGCTCCTTTTCTTATTTTTCATTCTGATAAGGTAGTATTACGTACTGCTTTAGGTTTCCTTCCTAAGGTTCTGAAGGTTGGTGAAGTTTCCTCCGGGTATGAGGATTCCTGAAATGGAGTTGAACCTGATATTTCCTTTTTTTTGTTTAAAGTTGAAAACATTTGTTCTCTTTTAAAAGAGGTCTTAATTACTTTAGGGGTTAAAGATCTTAAAGCTTCTGATGATAAGCCTTGTAATCATTTAAATTCAGTTTTTAGGACTCTCCCTGAGGTTTTCCCTGTGCCTGATGCTGTCTGACATGATTGCTAGGGAATGGCCTAAGCCAGATGTATCTTTTACTCCTTCTCCAAGGTTTAAAATGTCCCAAGGTGGATGGTGCCATTTCCAACTCTGGCTAATTGTACTGCTATTGCTTTGGAAGACAGTACTTCTTTTAAGGACCCTTTAGACATAATCAGCATACCCTTGTATGAAAAGATTATTTATATTCTCAGGCCAGCTATTTCTATTGCTGATGTGACTGCTGCTTCTACCTACTCGGTGTCTAGTCTTTCAGAACTCTTTTCTGATGACCCTGTTAGTGTAAATCTATTGGGTTTTTGCTGCAGAGTGCCAATTCTTTTATTTGTGATGCTGTGTTTAATATCATGAAGATTAATGCCAAAAGCATGTATTTAGCAATTATTGGCTTAAATCCTGGTCTGATGATATGGTGTCTAAAGTTAGATTGTCTCTTTCCATTTGTCTCTGATTTAGATTCTATTAGTTCTACTATTACTGGAGGTAAAGGAGCTTTTCTAACTCAAAACAGGAAGTCTAAAGGAAAATCCAAAGTTTTTAATCGTTTTTGTTCCTTTTTTCAGAATAGTAAAAGAAAACTGATGACTGTTCAAAAGCAAGGTTCCTCTGGTTCAGTCTGGAGACCTAATTTTAACTGGAACTAGTGAAAGCATGGTAAGAAATCTGCCCCTACTTCTAAAACTTCATAAAGGTGCGGCCCCCGGCCCAGAAGTTCTGGTAGGTTGCAGAGTAAGCCTCTTTCAGGAGGCTTGGTTTCAGTCTGTTTCCAATGTTGTTTCTCAGGGATATCAAATTGGATTCAGAACAAGACATCCCAGAGGAAGGTTTTTTCTGTCCAATGTTCCAAAAAAATCCTGTAAAAGCTCACGCTTTCTTCAAGCTTTATTAGATCTGGAAGATATGGGAGTGATTGCTCCAGTTTCTTTGCAGGATTATGGGATGGGATTTTATTCAAATATCGTCATTGTTCCAAAGAAGGAAGGCACTTTCAGACCAGTTCTGGATCTAAAAACTCTGAATAATTCCATGTTTCAAAATGGAAACTATCAGGACTGCTTTTTGTTCAGCAAGTTTAGTTTATGTTCACAATAGATTTAAAGGATGCTTACTTTCATGTTCCAATTCACAGAGTACATTACCAGTTTCTGAGGTTTGATTTTTCTGGACAAGCTTTTTCAGTTTGTTGCTCTTCCATTTGTTCTGGCTAAAGCTCCAAGAATATTTACCACGGTTCTGGGTGATCTTTTGTCTACAATCAGAGCTCAGGGTATTGCAGTATTTCCTTACTTGGACAATATCTTGGTTCAAGCTCCATCTTTTTCTTTAGCAAAATTTTACACCAACCTTCCCTTGTTGTTTCTTCAAAAGCATGGATGGAAGATCAACTTTCCAAAGAGTTCTTTGGTTCCTCAGACAAAGGTTACTTTCCTTGGTTTCCAAATAGACTCAGTGTCCATGAGTCTTTCTCTAACAGAGCAGAGACAGGTGAAGGATCAGACAAGCTGACACAAATCTCATGAAGTTCTAGGTCTCATGATTGCAGCTTCAGATGCAATTCCTTTTGCTCAATTTCACATGAGGCCTCTTCAGCTTTGTATGCTGCGTCAATGGTGCACGGATTATACTCGGCTGTCTCAAAATATATTTTTGGATCCCAGTTTATTATTCAGGGGGCTTCTTTTGCTTGTCCTACCTGGACTGTGGTCACTACAGAGGCAAGTCTTTCAGGCTGGGTAGCTGTTTGGGGGGGTCTCTGACAGCACAGGGGATTGGGAATCCTCGGGAGGTGAGGTTGCCAATCAATGTACTGGAACTCCATGCAATTTTCAGGGCCCTTCAAGTTTGCCCTCTTTTTCAAAGGGAGTCTTATCTCTGTTTTCAAAAAGACAATGTCACAGTAGTAGTGTATATCAATCAACAGGGGGGAACTCGCAGTTCCCTGACAATGATGGAGTTGTCTTGGATTCTGTCTTGGGCAGAAGACAATTCATGTCTTGTCTCTGCAATTCACATCCCAGGAGAGAACAATAGGGAGGCAGACTTTCTAAGTCAGTCTCTACATCCAGGGGAGTGGTCTCTTCACCAGGATGTGTTTAATCAGATTGTGGATCTTTTGGGTCTCCAGAAATAGATTTGATGGTCTCTCGTTTGAACAACAAACTTCCCAGCTACTGTGTGTGGTCCAGGGATCCTCAGGCAGAGGTAGTGAATACTCTAGTAGTTCCTTGGTCTTTTCAGCCTGCTTATCTGTTCCCTCATCTGTTTTTTCCCCCACAGTGATTTCCAAGATAAGAATTGAGGAGGTTTTTTGTAATTCTGATTGCCCTAGCATGGCCTTGCAGGATTTAGTATGCGGATCTGGTTCAAATGTCCAGTGGCCCTCCTTGGCCTCTTCCCCTGCTGTCAGAGCTTCTGCCTCAGGGTCCTTTTCTTTCATGTAAATGGCAAGAGTCCATGAGCTAGTGACGTATGGGATATACATTCCTACCAGGAGGGGCAAAGTTTCCTAAACTTCAAAATACCTATAAATACACCTCCCACCACACTCACACCTTAGTTTTTACAAACTTTGCCTCCTGTGGAGGTGGTGAAGTAAGTTTGTGCTTGTTTTCTTCTATGATAGGCGCTTCTAAGAATTATAAAGCCCAATTCCTCTGAGTACAGTGTTTGTCAGAGGGATGTGAAGAGAGTATAGCTTGTTGATTTTTATGGTTTCACTCATGGGAAATCTTTTCAAGGGTTCTCTGTGATTGGTCGTAGGGATTCATCTCCTACCTCCCTTTTCAGATCGACAATATACTCTTATGCCATTACCTCTTCTGATAGTTTTCAGTACTGGTTTGGCTGTCTGCTATATGTGGATGGGTGTCTTTCGACAAGTATGTATCATTAAAATGAAAAAATAGGTGCGTGCACTCTACTTGTAAAAGGGATAATAACAGGTGCTTGCAGTCATAAAGCACATATAATACATTTATAAAAGAGAAAACAACCAGTATATATGTGGTTATTGAAAGAATGACAAGGCAGCACTCATATCCCTAAACAAAAAAGTGGTTTTATTCATCTTCCTCCGCAGCGAATAGGATTGAGCTCACATTCTATTGGCTGATTGGAACAGCCAATATAATCTGAGCTCAATCCTATTGGCTGATTGGATCAGCCAATAGGATTGAAGCTCAATCCTATTGGCTAATTGCATCAGCCAATAGGATTTTTTCAACCTTTAATTCCGATTGGCTGATAGAATTCTATCAGCCAATCGGAATTCAAGGGACGACATCTTGGATGACGTCCCTTAAAGGAACCTTCATTGTTCGTTAGCCGTGGAAAGAAGATGATGCTCCGCGCCAGATATCTTGAAGATGGAGCTGCTCCTTGCCGGATGGATGAAGATTGAAGATGCCGGCTTGGATGAAGACTTCAGCCCGCTTGGATGAAGACTTCTCCCGGCTTTGTTGAGGACTTCTGCCTGCTTGGATGAAGACTTCTGCTGCTTCGTTGAGGATGGATGTCCGATCTTCAAAAACTGTAAGTGGATCTTCAGGGGTTAGTGTAGGGTTTATTGGGTGGGTTTTATTTTTAGATTAGGGTTTGGGCAGAAAAAGAGCTAAATGCCCTTTAAAGTGCAATGCCCGTCCAAATGCCCTTTTCAAGGCAATGGGGAGCTTAGGTTTTTTTTAGATAGGTTTTTATTTGGGGGTTTGGTTGTGTGGGTGGTGGGTTTTACTGTTGGGGGTTTGTTTGTATTTTTTTTTTTTACAGGTAAAAGAGCTGATTTCTTTGGGGCATTGCCCTGCAAAAGGCCCTTTTAAGGGCCATTGGTAGTTTATTGTAGGCTAGGGTTTTTTTTATTTTTGGGGGGCTTTTTTAATTTGATAGGGCTATTAGATTAGGTGTAATTAGTTTAAATATTTGATCATTTATTTTTTATTTTGTGTAATTTAGTGTTTTTTTGTAATTTAGTTAATTGTATTTAATTAATGTAATTTATTTAATTGTAGTGTAAGGTTAGGTGTTAGTGTAAGACAGGTTAGGTTTTCTTTTACAGGTAAATTTGAATTTATTTTAACTAGGTAGCTAGTAAATAGTTAATAACTATTTACTAACTAGTCTACCTAGTTAAAATAAATACAAACTTGCCTGTAAAATAAAAATAAAACCTAAGCGTGCTACAATGTAACTATTAGTTATATTGTTGCAAGCTTAGGGTTTATTTTATAGGTAAGTATTTAGTTTTAAATAGGAATTATTTAGTTAATGATAGTAATTTTTATTTAGATTTCTTTTAATTATATTAAAGTTAGGGGTGTTAGGGTTAGACTTAGGGTTAGGTTTAGGGGTCAATAACTTTAGTATAGTGGCGGCGACGTTGGGGGCGGCGGATTAGGGGTTAATAAATGTAGGTAAGTAGCAACGACATTGGGGGCGACAGATTAGGGTTTACTAATATTTAACCGATGCAGGACTGCGGCGGTTTAGGGGTTAATATGTTTATTATAGTGGCGGCGATGTCCGGTGTAGCAGATTAGGGGTTAATAATTTTATTTTAGTGTTTGCGATGCGGGAGGGCCTCGGTTTAGGGGTTAATAGGTAGTTTATGGGTGTTAGTGTACTTTGTAACACTTTAGTTATTAGTTTTATTTTACGCCGTTGTAGCATAAAACTCATAACTACTGACTTTCAGGTGGCGGTACAGATCTTGTAGTTATAGGGTGTACCACTCACTTTTTGGCCTGACAGGCAAACTCGTAATACCGGCGCTATAGAAGTCACATTGAAAAAGGACTTTTTAATAGCTGCAGTAGTTACGTTGCGTTACGGCCAAAAAAGTGTGCGGTGCACCTATACCTGCAAGACTCGTAATACCAGCGGTAGTGAAAAAGAGCCTTAACGCTGCTTTTTCACTCATACCGCAAAACTCGTAATCTAACCATATGTGTTTTAATAGATATTCTGTAAATGTTGCCATTTTCTAAATTAATCTTTCTGAGATAAGAACATGTAATTTAAAGATATACACATCACTGGTTTAATTTTAAGTGTGATTGTGTAAGAAAAAAAATTCTTGGTTATTTCAAAAGAATATGTTGCTGATGGTCCTTTAAATTTTAAAAGAAGGAACATACTTAATTATCAATCAACAGGTGCTATAAGTGGCCGGGTCTTAAAACTTTTGAAGTCTTTGTAACAAGCATTACTTTGAAGCTAATGGTGGATTCTGCCGTAGTACCCTAAAGGTGATTCAAGTTTGCCAGTGAGTGTGTCAAGCTCAAGAAGCCTTGTTTGTTCCTGTGGTTGTGTTTGCAAAGGAGGAATCATGATACTAGATTTCTATCACAACAAAAGGATATCAGCTGCTTTCTATGCTGTGTGGTTACAGTTACATTTGTAGATTTGTTTCTATCCAGCAGAGGATCCGCTTCTTAAGGAAACAGGAACTATACTGCTAGATGTGGTGAGGCTTCTCAAACATAGCTTGTTTATTTTCTCTGCATGTGAAGGGTACATTTGTAGCAAACTTCAACTGTCCTTATGGACGGAGTGTGTGTATAACACTAAGTGCTCCTAACGGACGGTTCACTATCTATATGTTTGGTATAGCTGAATATTTCCGCTACATTGTGCAAAATCTGTATACAACCTTTTATGTATAAGATAATTGTTTCTGTGAGCGTGTGAAAACACTTAAGTGCTCACTTAACTTTATGTAATTTGGTTTATATCCACCCAGGCCTGGTAATTCTGGTTATATGTATGTGTATATATTTTTTAACACTTTGTCTCATTGGTGATTAGTGTGTCATGGACACCTGCGGAGGAAGTTGAATAAAACCACTTTTTTGTTTAGGGATATGAGTGCTGCCCTGTCATTCTTTCAATAACCACATATATACTGGTTGTTTTCTCTTTTATAAATTTATTATAAGTATGTATCATTGTTTAAGACACTCAGCCATGTTTAAAACTTTATATTAATACATAAATCGCCAAATATATGTATTTACTTATATTTGCCATAGGTCAGGTCTATGTGTATTTCCCTTTGCAGTCTAACAGTTTCAGTATCTGAATCATGTTTTCAGAAGTTATTTTTTTAATGTTTTCTTACCTGGGGTTTAGTCTTTTTTCCAATTTGACTCTTAAATTTTGTAGGAAAATTTGTCTTGCGAGGGCGCAAAATGCTGTTTTTTATTGCATAATTTTTGGCTCAAAAATTTTTTTGCCGTGAATTTGCGTCTATAGTGTCGCAAGTTTCATCATTTCCTGCGTCTTTATTGACGTTAGGTTGTTTGGCGCAAAGTTGCGCTTGTTATGACGCAAGTTGCGTCATTGCCCCACTTCCTTTATGCTCCTTGCGCTCTTTATATTATAGAGGGCTATGCTGTTTGCTTTTCTGCCTATTTAGCATATGCATTGTTTCCCATTCCTGAAACTGCTATATGAGGAAATTGGATATTTTGTTTAAATGTTATTTTTTCTTTTACATTTTGCAAGATGTCTCAGTCTGATCATGTCTCAGAAGCTACTGTAGGAACCATGCTGCCTGAACACAATTTTACCAAAGCTAAGTGTATCTGTTGTAAGCAAGCTGAGATTATATCTCCAGCTATATTATATAACACTTGCCATGATAAGCTTTTGCATGCTGATAATGTTTCCATTAGTACTAGTACAGCATCTTTTGTTCCCTCAACATCCAATGTACATGATATCCCTGTTGATATGAAAAATTATATTTCTGATGCAATACAGAAGGCTATGTCTGCTATTCCACCTTCTAATAAACGTAAAAGGTCTTTTAAAACTTCTCATAAATCTGATGAAATTTGATAAATAATAACCAACAACATGCTGAAATATCCTCCTCTGAAGAGAATCTCTCTGGTTCAGAAGATCCTACTTGAGACCTTGAAATTGATAAATCATCTTATCTTTTTAAGATTGAATATATTCGGTCTTTGTTGAACGAAGTATTGGTTACTTTGGGTATTGAGGAGTCTGGTCCTTTTGATAACAAAACCAGTAAACGTTTAAATTCTGTTTTTAAACCTCCTATGATTACTCCTGAGGTTTTTCCTGTCCCAGATGTGGTTTCTGATGTGATAGCTAAGGAATGGTCTAAACCTGGTTCTTCTTTTAAACCTTCTTCTAGGTTTAAGAAGTTATATCCTTTACCAGTAGCTAATTTGGAGTTTTGGGACAAAGTCCCTAAGGTTGATGGGGATATCTCTACTCTTGCCATACGTACTACTATTCTTATGGAAGATAGTACTTCTTTTAAGGATCCTTTAGATAGGAAGATTGAATCTTATCTGAGGAAAGCTTATTTACATTCTGTTTATATATATATATATATATATTTTAAATGTTTTTATTGAAGATCCATAAGGGGTACAAAAGAAAAGAGATATGGTGAGACAATATTTACATACTTGGGGATTATATACAACTTAAACTATCGATGTAATAAATAAAATAAAAAAGCAGGTAAGTTTTCTTCTGCATTGTAAGCCATCCAGTTTAAAACAAACTCAAAGCCCTTGAACGTGGACATACCATAACCTACTTTAGAGACCAACCATTTCTCTACAAACCATGAAACAATCGAATACTCCCCAGATGGATACTATTTTCTGCGAAACCAAATGGGGAGGGGAAAAAGAAAAAAAATGGAAACCATATACCTATATATAAATAAACTTCAGCCTTCTCTTATTCTGAGCCTAATATATCTGTGGGAGTTCTTTTCTCAATATAGCATTCATAACATAGTCTGTAGATCTAAGTGGATATATAATTTTCTTTTGCAGTTCTACTGACTGCGAATATATAAATATTTCCCATTTTTTGAAGAATCTATCGACTTCATTGGTTTATCTTGTTCTATCATACATTGTTCTACCGTCATTTGTTTAAAAATCTGATTGTTTACTTTGGCTGTAGTGGGCAATTGTTTTGAGATCTAAGTTTTCAAAAGTAAAAACATATCCACACCAATAACCGATTTGATAAATTCCTTATTTTTAAGCTTGTTTTCTGGAGGAAATAGGAAAAACACTATATCTCGATAAATTTTTATCTCTACTTTTAATATCCTTGATAGCCAGAAACTTATTTTATTCCAATACTGTCTAACTAATGTACAACCCCAGAAATAATGCACGTCATCTCCTCTGCTACCGCATTTAACACATTTATCTTGAGTTTTACGATTCCATCTTGCCATTGCCGAAGGCGTAAGATCTGTTTGATTTAATAAATTGATATGTGCTTCTCTATAATTTGTAGAAATAAAATCTTACTTATTCTGCTAATGCTATTCTGAATATAGTCTTCATTACACTCCGTTACTCCCTTCAAATGCCATTTTTTAACAATCAATTGTAGATTTAAATTACCCTCGTGTCGTACTGACTCCTTATACCATTTTTCTATGGAAAATGTTCCATCTTGTATAATTCAAAATTGGGAGTAAGCGAAGACCAAACCCAATCTTTATTCTGGGTTTGTAATAGTTTATTAGCAATTGTAAATAAGCAAAAAAATCTTTACTAGGTAAATCAAATGCACGTCTTAGTTCTTCAAATGTTTTGATCTGGGATATATCTGTAATGAAATTGATCAGACCCTTTCTTTTCCACCTGTGGCATACCGCAGATTTTAATGCCACAGGAAATGGGGGATAGCCAACTATTGTTAGACACTATGTAGTTAACTTTAAGTTTCTTACAATATTGTGCCATTCTTTTATAATACCCGTAACTGATTTGATACTTTTAATCTCCTTTGAAATATCTTTAATTTGTGTGTGTAGCAACGCTTTTAACGAATAAGGTTTCACTATCTCTTCTTCTAAAGATTTGGCTGTATAATATTCCTTATCTATCAGCCATTCAGCCGCTATTTCGACAAGACACGCTAAATTATATTTCCCAATATCCGGGAGTGCAAATCCACCATGTTCTTTTAAAATATGATATTTTAAATGAAATTTTCCTCCTTTTCTTTCCCCATAAGAATTCCGTTATATTTTTATTGAATGATTTAATATCTGCTTTCTTTAATAATAGGGGTAAATTCTGCAATTTGTAGAGTATTTTTGGGAAGATAATCATTTTAATTAATCCAATCTTTCCTGATAGAGCTAGTGGTAGATGTTTCCAGGCATTGAGCTGATCATATATTTTTTTGCAAGATTGGCTTAAAATTCAATTCATACCATAACTTTGGGTTCTTGCTTAAATTAATACCTAAATACGTAATTTGATCTACAACTTTAAACGGGCTTGTCATGCTTGCATCCTTATATTTATTTAGCCATAACAGCTCTGTTTTATTAGCATTAACTTTATATCCCGAGAATGAACTGTATGTTTCTATTATTTCCATTAGGGATATTCTGCTTGCTATTTCTTTAAAAAATCAGTACATCATCCGCATATAATAATATTTTTTCCTATATTCGTCCTATATTCTTGCATAGGACCTCTTGCAAAACCTGATAAATTTTAATCGCTAAGGGCTCAATGGATAAATTAAATAAGAAAGGCGATAGAGGACAGCCTTGCCTGGTACCTCTTTCCAGTGTTATTTCTGCAGATTCCATACCATTCACAGAGATTAAAGATATCAGATTATTATATATTGCTTTAATAAAATTCGTAAAGGGTCCTGAGAAGCCAAACTTAGACAGAGTTGCAAATAGATTATCCCATTGTACAGCATCAAAAGCTTTTTCAGCATCTATAGCTATTAAAGCTGCATCATGGTTTAAATTCTTCAAATTCTCAGATTGATTTGACAATTCTTTAAATTGTTCAATAATGATGCATGCTTTCCGAATGTTTACCACAGAACTTCGATTGTTCATAAAACCCATCTGGTTGGGGTGGATAATATTACCTATATTTTTTTTTTTTAGTCTTTCTGCCACTATTATTGCTAGGATCTTATAATTTACGTTGAGTAGAGAAATTGGTCTATATGCGTCTGTCCTCTCGGGATCCCTTCCTTTTTTAAAAATCATAATTGTAATTGCTTTGGTAAAATTTCTAGACATTGCGCCGTTCTCCATATAATAATAATTAAAATATCTTGTCAAATATGGTACAATTTCTTTATTTAATATTTTATAAAATTCATCTGGGAGATGGTCCGGCCCAGGGGCTTTATTTAAGTTGATCTTACTTATTGTTCTCTCTACTTCCTCTTCTGTAATTGGTAGATTCATTTTTTCAATTTCTTCTACTAATAAACAACTAGGGGTTACAACCGAATCCCAGAATAACTTCTTATTGGAGCTGTCTATCTCACAAGCACTATAAAACTTACAATATATTTGATAAAAGATCTCATTAATTTCTATCGGATTATGTGTAAATGTGTCAGCTACTGTTATTGTAGGTATTGTATTATTTTTTTTGGACTTCACTAATCTTGTTAAGTAGCTGCCTGTTTTATTTCCAAATTTTATATACTTTGCCTTTTTTTTATATCACTTTTTATGGATTCTTGTAAATAAAATAGATCTCTCTCTTGTTTCGCCTGGATATACCTCGACCAATTATTCTTTGATACACACTGAAGATATCTATTATACATATTAGTTAATTGATTAGTGAGTTGTTCCTCTCTCCTCTTACTTTTTTTCCTAAATATTATTATTATTATTATACTTTATTTATGAAGCGCCATCATATTCCGCAGCGCTGTCCATGGATACAGATCATTTAAATAAAACAATAGTATAAAACTTCTAAGACTAAGAGACAGGACAGAATTTACAAACATATACAGGAGGAATTGAGGGCCCTAAATATGGCCATAAAACTTACTATTTCTCCCCTTAATACAGATTTTGCTATTTCCCACAGGATTTCTATCCTGTCTACATATTCTCTATTTAAATTAAGGAAAATATTAAATTTTTCTTTCAACATGGCTACAAAGGATGCATTTTTCGACATATATTTAGGGAAATAAAAATAATTCCTTTTAAGGCTTTTTATTTTTGTGTCATCCAAAGCAATTTCTAATGTAATAGGAGCATGATCTGAAACTGCGAAATCCTTTATATCAGCCTTAAGATCTACCTTCAGGAGAGAATCGGCTACTAAAAAATAATCAATCCTAGAAAGTGATAGGAATTCAGTAAGTCTATCGCAACTCCTCCCCAGGAAAAGCACAGTGACTCTTGTAGTAAAAGTAGAAAAGTCTTTATTGGTAGTAGAGCGTAGATAAAAACAGGGATGTGAGATACAACTCACAAATTCAAAATTGGTGTTCCAGTATTGCAAGACACGGCAAACATGTTTCGTGTGGGGCCTCCACACTTGTTCACTGCTGTTAATTGCAAGCACTGGATACACCTTTAAAGGGCAATCAATCACCAAAAATTGTAAACATGTGTGTACTTAACCCTGCCTATATAGTAAATTACCAAAAGATACACAAACATTGTACATGTGGGAAAATTGAAACAACTAACATTAGAAAATATATATATAGTAATAACATCATAATTTTTGAGCTATACAAGCAAGATGTATTATATATGATTCTATTAGGGAACCAGGAAAGACCAGGACTTGTGAGATAAATAAACATTAAATAAAAAGGTTGACATCAGATTCCATATTAATGCCAAGCGGATATCTGGTATTGAGAGTGAATATCCACTGAGCCTCCTTATAGCTCAGTTTATATTCCCTATCTCCCCCTCTGGAATGTTTTGGAATGTAGTCAATGGCCTGAATTGATACTAGGGATGAGTCAGCATCATGCATATTTTTAAAATGCTTAGCAACAGGCGTGAAGACATCAGGGTTATCAATATCCCTGATGTGTTCTAGTGCTCTGTCCCTGAGCATACGCTGGGTTTTTCCAACGTATTGGATCTGGCACCCCCTACAGGTCAAAAGATAAACTACAAAAGTAGATTTGCAATTCAATTTTTGTCTAATTTGATATGACTTATTTGTAACTGAGGAATGAAAACAATCTCCCTCCAAAGCAATTTCTAATGTAATAGGAGCATGATCTGAAACTGCGAAATCCTTTATATCAGCCTTAAGATCTACCTTCAGGAGAGAATCGGCTACTAAAAAATAATCAATCCTAGAAAGTGATAGTAATGATTTAGATAAACATGTAAATCTTTTATAATCCGGATGCTGTATTCTCCAGATGTCGAATACTTTGAGTGTTTTTTTAAATGTGCGTAAAATTCTCATTTCCTTAACTATTCTAAAATTCTTTCCCTACCCCTTGTGTTTTTCCTGTCTAATGGGAAACTGGGCGTTAAGTTAAAATCTCCGGCTATTATTAAATTCATATCTGTGTAGTTCAGCAAAAGCGCCTGTAATTTCCCCCAGAAGTCCATATCCAGATTATTCGGCCCATTCTGTTTATATTCTCAGGCCTGCCATTTCTGTGGCTGCATCAATTTTTTGGTTGGCTAGCTTAGCACGACAGGAAGCAGATCCTGATTTGTCTAGCATTGTTCGTTTGCTTCAACATGCTAATCATTTTATGTGTGATGCTATTTTTGGTATCTTCAAGATTGATGTTAAATCTATGTCTTTAGCTATTTTAGCAAGAAGAGCTTTATGGCTTAAATCATGGAATGCTGACATGGTATCTATATCTAAGTTACTATCTCTATCTTTCCAGGGTAATAATTTATTTGGTTCTCAGTTGGAGTCTATTATTTTCACTATCACTAGGGGGAAGGGCATTTTTTGTCCCAAGATAAAAAAAATCTAAGGGTAAATCTAAAGCTTCTAATCGTTTTTGTTCCTTTCGTCAGAATAGAGAACAGAAAACCACTCCTTCCCCTAAGGACTCTGGTTCCAATTGTAAGCCATCTTCAATTTGGAATAAATCCAAGCCTTATAAGAAACCACAGACTCCATGAAGGTTGCGGCCCTCAATCCAGTTCAACTGGTGGGGGGCAGATTGAAATTATTTCAAAACATTTGGGCAGATTCTTTTCAGAATCAGTGGATTTAGAACATTATCTCTCAAGGGTATCGAATAGGTTTCAGAATAAGATCTCCTCTGAGAAGATTATTTCTCTCTCATGTTCCAACAAATCCTGTGAAAGCTTTTCTGAAGTATTTCAGATCTGGAGCTTTCAGGGGTGATTATACCAGTTCCGCTTCAGGAACAGGGTCTGGGTTTTTATTCAAATCTATTCATTGTCCCAAAGAAAGAAAATTCATTTAGACCAGTTCTGGATCTAAATTTTTTTAATCGTTTTGTAAGGGTCCCAACTTTCAAGATGGTGACTATAAGGACTATTCTGCCTTTTGTTCAGCAAGGTCATTACATGTCCACAATAGACTTACAGGACGCTTATCTTCACATTCCGATTCATCCAGATCACTATCGGTTTCTGAGATTCTCTTTTCTAGACAAGCGTTACCAATTTGTCGCTTTTCCATTTGGCCTAGCGACAGCTCCAATAATCTTTTCGAAGGTTCTCTGTGCCCTTCTATCTGTAATCAGAGAGTAGGGTATTGCGGTTTTTCCTTATTTGGACGATATCTTGGTACTGGCTCAGTCTTTTCGTTTAGCAGAATCTCACACTAATCAACTAGTGTTGTTTCTTCAAAGACATGGTTGGAGGATCAATTTACCAAAGAGTTTCTTGATTCCTCAGACAAGGGTCACCTTTTTAGGTTTCCAGATAGATTCAATGTCCATGACTTCTGTCTTTAACAGACAAGAGACAAATAAAATTGGTTTCAGCCTGTCGAAATCTTCAGTCTCGATCATTCCCTTCAGTGGCTATGTGCATGGAAGTTTTAGGTCTCATGACTGCAGCATCGGACACGATCCCCTTTGCTCGTTTTCATATGAGACCTCTGCAGCTTTTCATGCTGAATCAGTGGTGCAGGGATTATATTCGGATATCACAATTGATATTCTTAAATCCCAGCATTCTACTCTCTGACTTGGTGGTTAGATAATCATCGTATTGTTCAAGGGGCCTCTTTTGTTCGTCCTTCCTGGACTTTAGTCTCAACAGATGCAAGACTTTCAGGTTGGGCAGCTGTCTGGGAGTCTCTGACAGCACAAGGGGTTTGGAATCCTCTAGAGGTGAGGTTACCAATCAATATCTTAGAACTTTGTGCTATTTTCAGGGCTCTTTAGGCTTGGCCTCTATTAAAGAGAGAACTTTTCATTCGCTTTCAGACAGACAATATCACAACTGTGGCATATGTCAATCATCAGGGAGGGACTCGCAGTCCTTTAGCAATGAAAGAAGTATCATGGATACTTTCTTGGGCGGAATCCAACTCTTGTCTAATTTCTGCGATTCATATCCCTGGTATAGACAATTGGGAAGTGGATTATCTCAGCCGACAGATTTTACATCCGAGGGAGTGGTCTCTCCATCCAGATGCGTTTTTTCAGTTTGTACAAATGTGGGGTCTTCCAGAAATAGATCTGATGGCTTCCCATCTAAACAAAAAACTTCCCAGATACCTTTCCAGGTCCAAGGATCCTCAGGCGGAGATGGTGGATGCGTTAGCAATTCCTTGGTCTTACCAACTTGCTTATATTTTTCTGCCTCTAGTTCTTCTTCCAAGGGTGATCTCCAAGATCATAATGGAACAGTCACATGTGTTTCTGATAGCACCAGCAGGGCCTCACAGGTTTTAGTATGCGGATCTTGTCCGGATGTCCAATTGTCAACTTTGGCCACTTCCTTTAAGTTCAGACCTTCTGTCTCAAGGGCCGTTTTTCTATCAGGATCTCAAATCGCTAAATTTGAAGGTATGGAAATTGAACACTTAGTGCTTAGTCATAGAGGTTTTTCTGACTCAGTGATTAATACTATGTTGCAGGCTCGTATGTCTGTTTCAAGAAAAATTTATTATCGGGTTTGGAAAACCTATATTTCATGGTGTTTTTCTCATAAATTCTCTTGGCATTCTTTTAGAATTCCTAGAATTTTACAGTTTCTTCATGACGGTTTGGATAAAGGTTTGTCTGCAAGTACTTTGAAGGGACAAATCTCTGCTCTTTGTTTTATTTCAAAGAAAGATTGCTAAACTTCCTGATATTCACTGTTTTGTTCAGGCTTTGGTCCGTATCAAACCTGTTATTAAATCTATTTCCATCTAAAGGGGAGGAGAGTCCATGGCTTCATTCATTACTATTGGGAATTAAGAACCTGACCACCAGGAGGAGGCAAAGACACCCCAGCCAAAGGCTTAAATACCTCTTTCGAAAGTGATCCATGCCTTACCACGTTCTGCTAAGCGCAAGCGTAGGGTTTATCATAGCGGCCCGGCCCAGGGTTTGTCATCGCTAATGGAAGATCCAGAGGCCCTATATGATGATGAGGCCCACTCCGACTCTTCGGAGGAGGCCCCTTCTGGGTCGGAGTCCATGTCATCTAAACCTCCGGCGGCGGAGGATCCTGGTTATAGTTTTAGGATGGAGAATTTACGCTTTCTGCTACGGCAGGTGCTTGCTACTCTGGAGGTTACGGATCTTAAGATACCAGAGGAACCTGCGATTCCTAAGCTTGACAAGGTATACGAAAACAGGGTAGTACCTCAGTCTTTCTCGGTTCCCGTTAAGATGGCTAATATTAGTAATAACGAATTGGAGTGATTAGGTTCTTCCTTTTCCCCTTCTTGTTCCTTTAAGAAACTGTTCCCTGTTCCAGACTCTCAGCTTGAGCTGTGGGGGACCATCCCTATGGGGCTATACTCTACTCTCGCAAAGCGGACGACTATTCCCCTAGAGGATAGTTTGTCGTTTAAAGAGCCCATGGATAAAAAGCTGGAAAACATGTTGAGAAAGATGTTTTAGCACACAGGGTTTGTTTTTCAGCCAGCAGTGGCCATTGCAGCGGTCACCGGAGCTGCAACATATTGGTGTGAATCCCTGTGGGAAATGGTCAAGGGAGAGGCATCCATCGACAAGATACAGAAGATTAAGGTGCTAAAGGTCGCCAATTCTTTCATCTGTGATGCCAATATGCAAATTATTCGCCTGAATGCCAAGGTGCCAGGTTTTTCTGTTTTAGTGCGCAGGGCTCTGTGGCTTAAATCTTGGTCTGCGGACATGACCTCTAAGTCGAGGCTGTTGTCCCTGCTTTTTCAAGGAAAGATCCTGTTCGGTCCAGGATTGGATTCGATCATATCCACAGTTACGGGAGGTAAGGGAGCTTTCTTACCGCAGGATAAGAAGGCTAAGCCCAAGGGATCTACTTTTCGTCCCTTTCGTGCGGACAAGGCCCAGCGCCAGCAACCCGTCGCGAAAGTGGACCAGTCCAAGGGATCTTGGAAGCCGGCTCAATCTTGGAACAAGTCTAAGCAGAGCAAGAAGCCCGCCAAGACTAAATCGGCATGAAGGGGTGGCCTCCGGATCACGTAAGGGGCAGATTATCTCAATTCTCAGACGCATGGTTGCAAGGCGTTCAGGACCCTTGGGTTCTAGAAGTTGTCTCCCAGGGTTACAGGAGAGGGTTCAAATCCCATCCGCCAAAAGGCAGATTCCTCCTGTCAAACCTGTCTTCAAGACCAGAGAAGAGAGAGGCCTTTCTTGAGTGTGTGAGAGATCTCGCCTTTCTCAGGGTTATCGTACCAGTACCCCTAGCAGAAAGGGGTCTAGGGTACTATTCCAGCCATTTTGTGGTTCCAAAGAAGGAGGGCTAGACCTAAAGTGTTTAAACAAGTTTCTGAGTGTTCCAAATGAAAACGATTAGATCTATTCTGCCCCTAGTTCAAGAGGGACAGTTCATGACAACTGTAGACTTGAAGGACGCTTACCTTCATGTGCCAATTCACAGGGACCACTTCAGGTTCCTAAGATTTGCGTTTCTGGAGCAACACTTCCAGTTTGTGGCCCTTCCTTTTGGTCTGGCGACGGCCCCGAGAGTCTTCACAAATGTTCTGGGGGTGCTGCTTGCAGTGGTCAGATCCAGGGGCATTGCGGTGGCTCCTTACCTGGATGACATCCTAGTTCAGGCGCCGTCGCTCAGCCTCACAGAGGATCATTCGAGGGCTCTTCTTCTTCTGCTCCAATCTCACGGTTGGAAGATCAACTCAGGAAAGAGTTCCCTGGTCCCCAACAACAGGGTAGAGTTCCTGGGCACGATAATAGACTCTATGTCCATGAAGATATTTCTCACAGATCAGCAGCGCAGGAAGCTTGCGTCCACCTGTCTTGCCCTTCAGTCCTCCACAAGTCTGTTGGTGGCTCAATGTATGGAGACGATAGGTCTCATGGTGTCAAGCATAGATGTCATCCCATTCACCAGGTTCCATCTCAGACCTCTTCAATTGTGCATGTTGAGACAGTGGAATGGCGATCATCACAGCTGATATCCATGGATGCTCGGACTCGGAACTCCCTATCTTGGTGGATCCGTCTGGAGCAACTGTCCATGGGGACATCCTTCTTGAGACCGTCCTGGGAGATTGTGACCACGGACACCAGTCTGATAGGATGGGGAGCTGTTTGGGGTGCCAGAATGGCACAAGGAAAGTGGTCCAGGGAGGAGTCTCTTTTTCCGTTCAACATCCTAGAACTACAAGCAATTTACAATGCTCTGAAGGCATGGCCTTCTCTGGAGTCGGTCAGTTTCATCAGATTCCAAACCGACAACATTAGCTCGGAGCTTCCTCGCGATAAGGGAGGTGTCTCGGATTCTGGAGTGGGCAGAGTCCCACAACTGCTCGCTCTCAGCGATTCACATTTCAGGTGTGGACAACTGGGAAGCAGACTTTCTCAGCAGACAATCTTTCCATCCGGGGGAATGGTCTATTCACCCAGAGGTGTTTGCGGAAATTTGTCACAGATGGAGAACGCCGGAGATAGATCTCATGGCGTCCAGACTCAATTGCAAGCTACCTCGATATGGGTCGAGGTCCCCGGATCCCCAGGCAGACCTGATAGATGTCTTAGTGGTTCCTTGGGGATTCAGCCTAGCTTAAATGTTTCCACCTCTACCACTTCTACCTCGAGTAGTGGCACGCATCAAATAGGAGCGGGCCTCTGCCATTCTGATTGCCCCTTCATGGCCGCTGAGGACGTGGTTTGTGGATCTGGTGGGGATGTCATCCTCTCCGCAGTGGAGGTTACCCTGTCGCAGGGATCTGCTGTCATAGGGCCCCTTTCAACATCAAAATCTAGATTCTCTGAGGCTGACTGCGTAGAGATTGAACGCCTAGTCTTAGCCAAGAGAAGCTTTTCTAAAAGTGTGATTGATACTCTAATTCAGTTGTTGTCGCCAAAAAAAATTTCAGTTATGTTGTGCGTCATACTTGGCGCCAGATTTTTTTCATTATTTTAATACCCCATTGCTATTTGCCTCTTGCCTCTTTCTATCTCAGAGGGCTATGCTATTGCATTTTTTTCCCATACCTGAAACTGTCATATAAGGAAATTGACAATTTTGCTTTATATGTTGTTTTTTATTTTACATTTTGCAAGATGTCTTAATCTGATCCTGCCTCAGAAGTATCTGTTGGAACTTTGCTGCCTGATGTCGGTTCTACTAAAGCTAAGTGCATTATATTTCCGAATGTCATTTGTATTGTTTATCATGATAAACTTTTACATGCAGATATTGTGTCCATCAAGAAATAGTACATTACCTGTTGTTGTTCCTTCAACTTTTAATGTACATGTTATACCTATGAAATTTAAAGAATTGTTACTGATTCTGTTCAGAAGGCTTTGTCTGCTGTTCTGCCTTCTAATTATTATAAGGTCTTTTAAAACTTCTCATAAGGTTGATGAAATTTCAAAAGATCGACAACATAATGAATTATCCTCCTCTGATGAGGATCTATCTGATTCAGAAGATCCTTCCTCAGATATTGACACTAACAAACCTACTTATTTATTTTAAATTAAGTATTTTTCGTTCTTTGTTAGAAGTGTTAATTATTTTCGGATATTGTGGAAACTAGTCCTCTTGATATTAGAACTAGTAAATTCTGTTTTTAAACCTCCTATGGTTACTCCAGAGGTTTTTTCTATTCCTGATGCTATTTCTGATGTAAGCCGGGTACTTCTTTTTTTTCCTTCTTCAAGGTTTTAAAAATGGTATCGTTTACCAGCAATTAATATAGAGTTTGGGAAAAGATCCTCAAGTTGATGGGGCTATTTCTACTCTTGCTGAACGTACCTCTATTCCTATGGAAGATAGTACTTAAGTTCCTTTAGATAGGAAACTTGAATCTTTTCTAAGGAAACTTTATTTATATTCAGGTCATCTCAGGCCTGCAATTTCTTTGGCTGATGTTGCAGCTGCATCAACATTTTTGTTGGAGAATTAGCGCAACAAGAATTGGATTCTGATTTATCTAGCATTGTTCACTTACTGCAACATACTAATCAGTTCTGATGCCATTTTTTTTATATCATCAAGATTGATTTTAGAGCTATGTCTTTAGCTATTTTTAGCTAGAAGAGTTTTGTGGCTTTATTCTTGGAATGCTGATATGACTTTTTTAAGTCTAGATTGCTATCTCTTTCTTTCCAAGGTAATAAGAGACCTAAGGGTAAATATAAAGTTCCTAATCGTTTTCGTTCTTTTTGTCAATTAAGGAACAAAAACCTATTCCTTCCCTATGGAATCTGTTCCAATTGGAAACCTTCATTAAATGGAATAATTCCAAGCCATTTAAGAAACCAAAATCCAGCCCCTAAGTCCGCATGAAGGTGCAACTCTCATTCCAGCTCAGCTGGTAGAGGGCAGATTAAGGTTTTTTTCAAGTTTGGATAAATTCTGACCAAAATCTATGGTTTCAGAGTATTGTTTCTCAAGGGTATCGAATATGATTCTGAGTAAGTTCTCCTGTGAGAAAAAAAAATTCTCTCACGTATCCCAGCAAATCCAGTTAAACTCAGGCTTTCCTGAAGTGTGTTTCAGTCCTGCAGTTTCAGGGGTGGTCATGCCAGTTCCTTTTCAGGAACAGGGTCTGGAGTTTTATTCAAATCTATTCATTTGTCCCAAAGAAGGAAATTTCATTCAGACCAATTTTTGGATCTAAAAATTTTGAATCGTTATGTAAGAGTACCATTTTTCAAATGGTGACTTTCAGGACTATTCTGCCTTTTGTTCAGCAAGAACATTTTATGTCCTCAATAGACTTACAGGATGTATACCTTCATATTCCGATTCATTCAGATCATTTTCAGTTCCTGAGATTCTCTTTTCTAGACAAGCATTACCAATTCATTGCTCTTCCATTTGGATTAGTAACCGCTCAAATAATATTTTTAAAGGTTCTAGGTGCCCTGCTTTATGGTAACCAGAGAGCAGGGTATTGCGGTGTTTCCTTATTTGGATGATATCTTGGTACTAGCTCAGTCTTTACGTTCTGCAGAATATCACATAAATCAACTAGTGTTGTTTCTTCGGAAACATGGTTGGAGGATCAATTTACCAAAAGTTTCTTGATTCCTCAGACATGGGTCACCTTTTTTAGGTTTCCAGATAGATTCAGTGTCCATCAGGCCCATTTATCAAGCTCCGTACGGAGCTTGAAGGGCCGTGTTTCTGGCGAGTCTTCAGACTCGCCAGAAACACAACTTATGAAGCAGCGGTCTAAAGACCGCTGCTCCATAACCCTGTCCGCCTGCTCTGAACAGGCGGACAGGAATCGCCGGACATCAACCCGATCGAATACGATCGGGTTGATTGACAGCTCCCTGCTGGCGGCCGATTGGCCGCGAGTCAGCAGGGGGCGGCGTTGCACCAGCAGCTCTTGTGAGCTGCTGGTGCAATGTTAAATGCGGAGAGCGTATTGCTCTCCGCATTTAGCGAGGTCTTGCGGACCTGATCCTCAGTGTCGGATCAGGTCCGCAAGCCCTTTGATAAATGGGCCTGCATGTCTCTAACAGACAAGAGACGTTTGAAATTGGTTGCAGCTTGTCGGCACCTTCAGTCTCAGTCATTTCTTTCAGTGGTTATGTGCATGGAAATTTTAAGTCTCATGACTGCAGCATCGGACGCGATTCCCTTTGCTCATTTTCACATGAGACCTCTCCAGCTTTGTTTGCTGAATCCATGGTGCAGGGATTATACAAAGATATCACAATTAATATCCTTAAATCCCAATGTTTGACTCTCTCTGACGTGATGGTTAAATCACCAGCGTTTGGTTCAAGGGGCTTCTTTTGTTTGGCTAACCTGGACTATGTTCACTTCAGATGCAAGTCTTTCAGGATGGGGAACTGTTTGGGGATCTCTGACAGCACAAGGGGTTTGGAAATCTCAAGAGGCGAGATTACCAATCAATTTTTTAGAACTCTGTGCAATTCTTAGAGCTCTTCAGTTTTGGCCTCTGTTGAAGAGAGAGCCATTCATTAGTTTTCAGACAGACAATATCACAAACAGTGGCATTTGTCAATCACTAGCGTAGGACTTACAGTCCACAAGCTATGAAGAAGTATCTTGGATACTTGCTTGGGCAGAATCCAGCTCCTGTCTAATTTCTGTGGTGCATTTCCCAGGTATAGACATTGGGAGGCGGATTATTTCAACTGTCAGACTTTACATCCAGAGGGTGGTCCCTCCATCCAGATGTGTTTTCTCATCTAAACATGAGACTTCCCAGATGCCTGTCCAGGTCTAGGGATTTTCAGGCGGAAGCAGTGGGTGCACTGACACTTCTTTGGTGTTTTCAACCTGCTTATATTTTCCCGCCTCTAGTTCTTCTTCCAAGAGTGATCTCCAAAATCATCATGGAACAATCGTTTTGTGTTGCTGGTGGCTCCAGCATGGCCTCACAGGTTTTGGTATACAGGTCTTGTTCGGATGTCCAGTTGCCAACTTTGGCCACTTCCGTTAAGGCCAGACCTACTGTTTCAAGGTCCGTTTTTCCATCAGGTTCTCAAATCATTAAATTTGAAGGTATGGAAATTGATCGCTTAGTGTTTAGTCATAGAGGTTTCTCTGACTCAGTGATTAATACTATGTTACAAGCTCGTAAATCTGTCTCTAGAAAGATTTATTATCGAATTTAGAAGACTTTCATTTCTTGGTGTTCTTCTTATGAATTTTCTTGGCATTCTTTTAGAATTGTAAGAATTTTACAGTTTCTTCAGGATGGTTTGGATAAGGGTTTGTCTGCAAGTGCCTTGAAGGGACAAATCTTTTTTTTTCTGTTTTATTTCACAGAAAGATTGCTAAACTTCCTGATATTCACTGTTTTGTACAGGCTTTAGTTCATATTAAGCCTGTCATTAAATCAATCTCTCCTCCTTGGAGTCTTAATTTGGGTTTTGAGGTCTTTACAGGTTCCTCCATTTTGAGCCTATGCATTCTTTGGACATTTAACTACTTTCTTGGAATGTGTTGTTCCTTTTGGCCATCTCTTCTGCTAGAAGAGTTTCTGAGCTATCTGCTCTTTCTTGTGAATCTCCTTTTCTGATTTTTTCATCAGGATAAGGCTGTTTTGCGGACTTCATTTACATTCTTTGGATGTGGTGAGAGCTTTGAAATATTATTTTGAAGCTACTAAAGATTTCAGGAAGACTTCTAGTCTATTTGTCATATTTTCTATTCCTAGGAAGGTCAGAAGGCTTTTGCTATTTCCTTGGCTTCTTGGTTAAAGCTTTTGATTCTTCAAGCTTATTGTAGTCGGGTCAGGCCCCGCCTCAGAGAATTACAGCTCATTCTACTAGATCAGTCTCCACTTTGTGGGCTTTTAAGAATGAAGCTTTAGTTGATCAAATTTGCAAGCGGCAACTTGGTCTTCTTTAAATTAATTTACTAAATTCTACCGTTTTGTTGTATTTGATTCTTCAGAAGCAGTTTTTGGTAGAAAAGTTCTTCAGGCAGCTGTTTAAATTTGATTCATCTGCTGATGTTTTAAGTTTTTCTTGTCATTTGAAGAATAAACTTATATTTTGGGTTGTGGATTATTTTTTCAGCGGGAAATGGCTGTTGTTTATTTTTATCCCTCCCTCTCTAGTGACTCTTGCTTGGAGTTCCACATCTTGGGTATTGATATCCCATACATCACTAGCTCATGGACTCTTGCCAATTACATGAAAGAAAACATAATTTATGTAAGAATTTACAAGATAAATTCATTTCTTTCATATTGGCAAGAGTCCATGAGGAACACCCTTTTTATGGTGGTTATGATTTTTTTGTATAAAGTACAATTATTTCCAAATTCCTTTGTTGATGCTTTTTACTCCTTTCTTTATCACCCCACTACTTGGCTATTCGTTAAACTGAATTGTGGGTGTGGTGAGGGGTGTATTTATAGGCATTTTGAGGTTTGGGAAACTTTGCCCCTCCTGGTAGGATTGTATATCCCATACGTCACTAGCTCATGGACTCTTGCCAATATGAAAGAAATTAATTTATCTTGTAAATTCTTACATAAATTATGTTTTTTCTTAAGTTTTATAAGAGAACCTTATTTTTTGTTTGGATTTAATTTCTCAGCGGAAATAGCTGTTTTTATTTTATCCCTCCCTCTCTAGTGACTCTTCTGTGGATTTCCACATCTTGGGTATTTTATCCCATACGTCACTAGCTCATGGACACCTGCCATTTAAATGAAAGAAAACATAATTTATGTAAGAACTTTCCTAATAAATTAATTTATCTCATAATGGTTGGAGTCTATGAGGCCCACCCTGTTTTTGGTGGTTATATTTTTTTGTAAAAAAAGCACAATATTATTTTCCAGTTCCTCTTTTTTTGTATGCTTTTTTACTCCTTTTTACACCTCACTACTTAGCTATACGTTAAACTAAGGTGTGAGTGTGGTGGGGGGTGTATTTATAGGCATTTTGAGGTTTGGGAAACTTTCCCCCTCCTGGTAGGAATGTATATCCCATACGTCACTAGCTCATGGACTTTTGCCATTATGAAAGAAATTAATTTATCAGTTAAGTTCTTACATAAATTATGTTTTTTTCATCCGGATCTCAAGTCTCTAAACTTGATGGCATGGAAATTGAACGCTTAGCTCTGAGACATAGGGGTTTCTCAGATTCTGTGATTGAAATTCTTTATCAGGCTCGTTAACCTGTTACTTGGAAGATCTATCACAAGGTCTGGAATGCCTTTATTTCCTGATGTATAAATCATGTTTTTTTCCTGGCATTCTTTCAGGATTCCTAGGATTCTTCAGTGCAGGATGGCCTAAATAAAGGTATGTCTGCCAGTTCTCTGAAAGGGCAGATTTCAGCTCTTTCAGTTTTGTTCCACAGAAATATTGCTATTCTTCCGGATGTTTATTGTTTTGTTTAGGCTTTGATTCGTATACAACCCTTTATGAAGCCTATTTCTTCTGTTATGTGTGATCAGTCCACGGGTCATCATTACTTCTGGGATATAACTCCTCCCCAACAGGAAATGCAAGAGGATTCACCCAGCAGAGCTGCATATAGCTCCTCCCCTCTACGTCACTCCCAGTCATTCTCTTGCACCCAACGACTAGATAGGATGTGTGAGAGGACTATGGTGATTATACTTAGTTTTTATAACTTCAATCAAAAGTTTGTTATTTTACAATAGCACCGGAGCGTGTTATTGCCTCTCTGGCAGAGTTTGAAGAAGAATCTACCAGAGTTTTTACTATGATTTTAACCGGAGTAGTTAAGATCATATTGCTGTTTCTCGGCCATCTGAGGGAGGTAAAAGCTTCAGATCAGGGGACAGCGGGCAGATGAATCTGCATTGAGGTATGTAGCAGTTTTTATTTTCTGAATGGAATTGATGAGAAAATCCTGCCATACCGTTATAATGACATGTATGTATACTCTACACTTCAGTATTCTGGGGATGGTACTTCACTGGAATTACTCTGTAAAAAGTACATTAACCTTTTAATAAGTATTTATTATGTTAAACGTTTTTGCTGGAATGTAGAATCGTTTGCATTTTCTGAGGTACTGAGTGAATAAATGTTTGGGCATTATTTTTCCACTTGGCAGTTGCTTGTTTTAATTGTGACAGTTTCGTTTCTCTCTCACTGCTGTGTGGGAGGGGGAGGGGCCGTTTTTGGCGCTCTTTGCTACGCATCAAAAATTTCCAGTCAAGTTACTCTTGTATTTCCTGCATGATCCGGTTCATCTCTAACAGAACTCAGGGGTCTTCAAACTTCTTTGGAGGGAGGTAGATTCTCTCAGCAGAGCTGTGAGACTTATATATTGACTGTGATTAAAAACGTTGCTCTGTAATTTTTACGTTTCAAATTTAATTATTGTTACTTTACTAATGGGAACAAACCTTTGCTAAAAGTTGTGTTGTTTTCAAGGATTGATGCTATAACTGTTTTTCAGTTCATTATTTCAACTGTCATTTAATCGTTTAGTGCTTCTTTGAGGCACAGTACGTTTTTGTTAAATAAGATTGTAACCAAGTTGCAAGTTTATTTGCTAGTGTGTTAAACATGTCTGATTCAGAGGAAGATACCTGTGTCATTTGTTCCAATGCCAAGGTGGAGCCCAATAGAAATTTATGTACTAACTGTATTGATGCTACTTTAAATAAAAGCCAATCTGTACAAATTGAACAAATTTCACCAAACAGCGAGGGGAGAGTTATGCCGACTAACTCGCCTCACGTGTCAGTACCTGCATCTCCCGCCCGGGAGGTGCGTGATATTGTGGCGCCTAGTACATCTGGGCGGCCATTACAGATAACATTACAAGATATGGCTACTGTTATGACTGAAGTTTTGGCTAAATTACCAGAACTAAGAGGCAAGCGTGATCACTCTGGGGTGAGAACAGAGTGCGCTGATAATACTAGAGCCATGTCTGATACTGCGTCACAGCTTGCAGAGCATGAGGACGGAGAGCTTCATTCTGTGGGTGACGGTTCTGATCCAAACAGATTGGATTCAGATATTTCAAATTTTAAATTTAAATTGGAGAACCTCCGTGTATTACTAGGAGAGGTTTTAGCGGCTCTTAATGATTGTAACACTGTTGCAATACCAGAGAAATTGTGTAGGTTGGATAAATACTTTGCGGTACCGGCGAGTACTGACGTTTTTCCTATACCTAAGAGACTAACTGAAATTGTTACTAAGGAGTGGGATAGACCCGGTGTGCCGTTCTCACCCCCTCCAATATTTAGAAAGATGTTTCCAATAGACGCCACCACACGGGACTTATGGCAAACGGTCCCTAAGGTGGAGGGAGCAGTTTCTACTTTAGCTAAGCGTACCACTATCCCGGTGGAGGATAGCTGTGCTTTTTCAGATCCGATGGATAAAAAATTAGAGGGTTACCTTAAGAAAATGTTTGTTCAACAAGGTTTTATATTGCAACCCCTTGCATGCATCGCGCCGATTACGGCTGCGGCAGCATTTTGGATTGAGTCTCTGGAAGAGAACCTTAGTTCAGCTACGCTGGACGACATTACGGACAGGCTTAGAGTCCTTAAACTAGCTAATTCATTCATTTCGGAGGCCGTAGTACATTTAACCAAACTTACGGCTAAGAACTCAGGATTCGCCATTCAGGCACGTAGGGCGCTGTGGCTAAAATCCTGGTCAGCTGATGTAACTTCTAAGTCCAAATTACTTAATATACCTTTCAAGGGGCAAACTTTATTTGGGCCCGGTTTGAAAGAAATTATCGCTGACATTACAGGAGGTAAGGGCCACGCCCTGCCTCAAGACAAAGCCAAAGCTAAGGCTAGACAGTCTAATTTTCGTCCCTTTCGGAATTTCAAAGCAGGAGCAGCACCAACTTCCACTGCACCAAAACAGGAAGGAGCTGTTGCTCGTTACAGACAAGGCTGGAAACCTAACCAGTCCTGGAACAAGGGCAAGCAGGCCAGGAAACCTGCTGCTGCCCCTAAGACAGCATGAATCGAGGGCCCCCGATCCAGGACCGGATCTAGTGGGGGGCAGACTCTCTCTCTTCGCCCAGGCTTGGGCAAGAGATGTTCAGGATCCCTGGGCGCTAGAGATCATATCTCAGGGATACCTTTTAGACTTCAAATTCTCTCCCCCAAGAGGGAGATTTCATCTGTCAAGGTTGTCAACAAACCAAATAAAGAAAGAAGCGTTTCTACGCTGTGTACAAGATCTGTTATTAATGGGAGTGATCCATCCGGTTCCGCGGTCGGAACAAGGACAAGGGTTTTACTCAAACCTGTTTGTGGTTCCCAAAAAAGAGGGAACTTTCAGGCCAATCTTGGATTTAAAGATCCTAAACAAATTCCTAAGAGTTCCATCGTTCAAAATGGAAACTATTCTGACAATTTTACCCATGATCCAAAAGGGTCAGTACATGACCACAGTGGATTTAAAGGATGCTTACCTTCACATACCGATTCACAAAGATCATTACCGGTATCTAAGGTTTGCCTTCTTAGACAGGCATTACCAGTTTGTAGCTCTTCCATTCGGATTGGCTACGGCTCCAAGAATCTTCACAAAGGTTCTGGGTGCCCTTCTGGCGGTACTAAGACCGCGAGGAATTTCGGTAGCTCCGTACCTAGACGACATTCTGATACAAGCTTCAAGCTTTCAAACTGCCAAGTCTCATACAGAGTTAGTTCTGGCATTTCTAAGGTCGCATGGATGGAAAGTGAACGAAAAGAAGAGTTCTCTCTTTCCTCTCACAAGAGTTCCATTCTTGGGGACTCTTATAGATTCTGTAGAAATGAAGATTTATCTGACAGAAGACAGATTAACAAAGCTTCTAAATGCATGCCGTGTCCTTCATTCCATTCAACTCCCGTCAGTAGCTCAATGCATGGAGGTGATCGGCTTAATGGTAGCAGCAATGGACATAGTACCCTTTGCACGTCTACATCTCAGACCGCTGCAATTGTGCATGCTGAGTCAGTGGAATGGGGATTACTCAGACTTGTCCCCTACTCTGAATCTGGATCAAGAGACCAGAAACTCTCTTCTATGGTGGCTTTCTCGGCCACATCTGTCCAGGGGGATGCCATTCAGCAGGCCGGACTGGACAATTGTAACAACAGACGCCAGCCTACTAGGCTGGGGCGCTGTCTGGAATTCTCTGAAGGCTCAGGGACAATGGAATCAGGAGGAAAGTCTCCTGCCAATAAACATTCTGGAATTGAGAGCAGTTCTCAATGCCCTTCTGGCTTGGCCCCAGTTAAAAACTCGGGGGTTCATCAGGTTTCAGTCGGACAACATCACGACTGTAGCTTACATCAACCATCAAGGAGGGACAAGAAGCTCCCTAGCAATGATGGAAGTATCAAAGATAATTCGCTGGGCAGAGTCTCACTCTTGCCACCTGTCAGCAATCCACATCCCGGGAGTGGAGAACTGGGAGGCGGATTTCTTGAGTCGCCAGACTTTTCATCCGGGGAGTGGGAACTTCATCCGGAGGTCTTTGCCCAAATACTTCGACGTTGGGGCAAACCAGAGATAGATCTCATGGCGTCTCGCCAGAACGCCAAACTTCCTCGCTACGGGTCCAGATCCAGGGATCCGGGAGCGGTTCTGATAGATGCTTTGACAGCACCTTGGAACTTCGGGATGGCTTATGTGTTTCCACCCTTCCCACTGCTTCCTCGATTGATTGCCAAAATCAAACAGGAGAGAGCATCAGTGATTCTAATAGCGCCTGCATGGCCACGCAGGACTTGGTATGCAGATCTAGTGGACATGTCATCCTGTCCGCCTTGGTCTCTACCTCTAAGACAGGACCTTCTGATACAGGGTCCATTCAAACATCAAAATCTAACTTCTCTGAAGCTGACTGCTTGGAAATTGAACGCTTGATTTTATCAAAACGTGGTTTTTCGGAGTCGGTTATTGATACCCTGATACAGGCTAGGAAGCCTGTTACCAGAAGAATTTACCATAAGATATGGCGTAAATACCTATACTGGTGCGAATCCAAAGGTTAATCCTGGAGTAAGGTTAGGATTCCTAGGATATTGTCCTTTCTTCAAGAAGGTTTAGAAAAGGGTTTATCGGCTAGTTCATTAAAGGGACAGATCTCAGCTCTGTCCATCTTTTTGCACAGGCGTCTGTCAGAAAATCCAGACGTCCAGGCCTTTTGTCAGGCTTTAGCTAGAATCAAGCCTGTGTTTAAAACTGTTGCTCCGCCATGGAGTTTAAACCTTGTTCTTAACGTTCTACAAGGAGTTCCGTTTGAACCCCTTCATTCCATTGATATAAAGTTGTTATCTTGGAAAGTGTTATTTTTAATGGCTATTTCTTCGGCTCGGAGAGTCTCTGAGTTATCAGCTTTACATTGTGATTCTCCTTATTTGATTTTTCATTCAGATAAGGTAGTTCTGCGTACTAAACCTGGGTTCTTACCTAAGGTAGTCACTAACAGGAACATCAATCAAGAGATTGTTGTTCCTTCTTTATGCCCAAATCCTTCTTCAAAGAAGGAACGTCTTCTACACAATCTGGATGTAGTTCGTGCCCTCAAGTTCTACTTGCAGGCAACTAAGGATTTTCGACAAACGTCTTCCCTGTTTGTCGTGTACTCTGGTCAGAGGAGAGGTCATAAGGCTTCGGCTACCTCTCTCTCCTTCTGGCTTCGTAGCATAATTCGTTTAGCCTATGAGACTGCTGGACAGCAGCCTCCTGAAAGAATTACAGCCCATTCTACTAGAGCTGTGGCTTCCACTTGGGCCTTTAAGAATGAGGCCTCTGTTGAACAGATTTGCAAGGCTGCAACTTGGTCTTCGCTTCATACTTTTTCCAAATTTTACAAATTTGACACTTTTGCTTCTTCGGAGGCTATTTTTGGGAGAAAGGTTCTTCAGGCAGTGGTTCCTTCTGTATAATGAGCCTGCCTATCCCTCCCGTCATCCGTGTACTTTTGCTTTGGTATTGGTATCCCAGAAGTAATGATGACCCGTGGACTGATCACACATAACAGAAGAAAACATAATTTATGCTTACCTGATAAATTCCTTTCTTCTGTTGTGTGATCAGTCCACGGCCCGCCCTGTTTTTTTTAAGGCAGGTAAATATCTTTTAAATTATACTCCAGTCACCACTTCACCCTTGGTTTCTCCTTTCTCGTTGATTCTTGGTCGAATGACTGGGAGTGACGTAGAGGGGAGGAGCTATATGCAGCTCTGCTGGGTGAATCCTCTTGCATTTCCTGTTGGGGAGGAGTTATACCCAGAAGTAATGATGACCCGTGGACTGATCACACAACAGAAGAAAGGAATTTATCAGGTAAGCATAAATTATGTTTTCTCCTCCTTGGAATCTTTACCTAGTGTTAAGAATTTTGCAGGCTCCTCCTTTTGAACCTATGCAAATGGACAATAAACTACTTTCTTTAATGTGTTATTTCTGTTGGTTATATCTTCTGCTAGAAGAGTTTCTGGGTTGTCTGCTCTTTCTTGTAAACACCCTTATTTGATTTTTCATCAGGATAAGGCTGTTTTATGGACATTCAATTTTTTACCTAAGGTTGTTTCTTCAGACAACTTTTGCATAGTGATTGTTATTTCATTGTGTCCTAATATGAAGAATGCTTCTGAAAGATATTTGCATTCTCTCAATGTTGTTAAGGCATCAAAATATTATGTTGATGCTACTAAGGATTTTAGACAAACTTCTAGTTTGTTCTTTTTTTCTGGGTTTAGGAAAGGTCAGAAGGCCTCTGCTATCTTTTTACCCTGTTGGTTAAAACGTTTCATTCTCAGAGCTTATTTGGGGGCAGATCAGTCTCCACCACAGCAGATTACTTCTCAGTCTACTAGGTCAGTTGCCACTTCTTTAAGATTGAGGCTTCAGTTGATCAAATTTGCAAGGCAGCTACTTGATCTTTGCATACGTTTGCTAAATTCTACCATTTTAGATGTTTTCGCTTCTTCTAAAGCAGCCTTTGGTAGAATTGTTCTTCAGGCAGTTGTCTCAGTTTGATGGTTATGCCTGTTCTTAAGTGTAATTTAAAAAAAAATATATAATAATTTTTTGGGGTTATGGAGTTTTTTTTTTCTTAATGAAAAATGTTTTTAAATCCCTCCCTTTATGTTATTACTCCTGGACTCCACAGCTTGGGTATTAGTTCCCATGAGTAATGGCTTGTGGACTCTCTCCACCTGTATGAAAGAAAACATAATTTCTGCTTACTTGATAAATTCATTTCTTTTGTGGTGGTGAGACTCTACGAGACCCGACCCTTTGTTTTTGGGGGTTAGATTTTTCTTCAGCACATCTTTATTCCCTTCTCCTTTTATGGCTCTTATTCCTTTTTTTGTGAGGTAGGAGGGGTTTTATAGAGCTCTTGAATTTGGGAATCTTTGCCTAGGGGTAGAGAAGAGTAATTAACATTAGAAATGGATTGTTGGCTCTCACCGCCATTAAATAATTTTTATTTTTTTTTATATATGTTTTTATTCAATTTTAAAAGTATAAATAACAATTGTGGACACACAGGACCCCCGCTCCTATAGACACATATATATGGTACGGACACGCAGGTCCGATTAAAGTTATTGTCAAGACATTGATAAGTCAGGAAACCCTTCCTTAGTGAGGGAAGGGGGCTTTAAACCAACTCCCCCAAGATCAAACCAAGAAATAAAAGTTCGAACAGTAGTAGAGGTGGAGGACATCAGATCTACACATATTTTTCTGTTCCAAATAAGTCAAAATAGATCCGACCAATGGGGAATTCACGCTTTTATAACACAAAAGGGGAAGGATGGGTAGGATAGGGGAGTTTCTGGTGAAAATAGTTCACCTAACTTGAACCCTGGTGTGGGCTTTAAATGTGGGGGGGGAGCTAGGGCATATGTACTAAGTTTAGTCCTCACAAAGAAACCCCTAGGTATATGGGAGATGAGAACAAAAGCTATTGTACTACAGGAGGGGATTGTATACAAGCTGAATATAGTATAATGGACACTCACTAACCTATTGATATAAACTGAAGCAGCAATGTATAGCAGCATAAGGAAGGTCACGAGATAATCTTAAAACTGTACTTAGCATACACCATACCTAGAATCAACAGTACCCAACACATACAGAAACAAGCACATACACTACACAGTAAGCTCTGAACCTGGCCCACAAAGTGCCTAGCTCATCCAGTACTAAGGACAATTAGCACCAACAAATAGTACCGAGGACAAATAGTACCAAAATCTGTACCTAGCACACACAGTACCTAGCACACGCAGTGGCTAGCACACGCAGTACCTAGCACACGCAAGACCCAGCACACGCAAGACCCAGCACACACAGTACTTAGCATACACCATACCTTAAAACTGTACTTAGCATACACCATACCTAGAATCAACAGTACCTAACACATACCGAAACTAGCACACACAGTACCTAGTAAGCTCTGCACCTGGCCCACAAAGTGCCTAGCTCATCCAGTACTAAGGACAATTAGCACCAACAAATAGTATCAAGGACAAATAGTACCAAAATCTGTACCTAGCACAAACAGTACCTAGCTCACACTCACGCAAGACCCAGCACACGCAAGACCCAGCACACGCAAGACCCAGCACATGCAAGACCCAGCACACGCAAGACCCAGCACACGCAAGACCCAGCACACGCAAGACCCAGCACACGCAAGACCCAGCACACGCAAGACCCAGCACAAGCAGTACCTAATGCAAACAGTACCTAGCACACACAGTACCTAGCACACACAGTACCTAGCTCACACAGTACCTGGCACACACAGCACCCAGCACAAACAGCACCCAGCACACACGGCACCCAGCACACACAGTACCCAGCACACACAGTACCTAGCACAAACTGTACCTAGCACTAAACATGACAATGGGATGTCTGGAATAACATCAGTGCCACTATTTCTTTTGAGCACATCACTGTGGGGGCCCCTCTCAAACCCCCTCATGATAGGGAGGTGACACTAATATAACAAGCATGATACCTTATACCTAACCATAGGGCAAAACTATTCTGGGGAAATAAGCAGTGAATATCGCCAATTTGGGTTTATAATGAGCATAGACGGGACATATCTTTATATATTGAGTTGAATATATGAGGAGGAAAACCTTTTTCTTGCCACATTCTAATCACTAGGGAACAAGAATATACAGTGCCATATAGTAATATCTACTCTACCCCCACCATCATGTATGGGTCAGCTTAAGTACATTTTATAGATGTAGGGACTTTAATGTTTTGGAGTTTCTGAATCCCAAACATATTATAAAACTGAATACCACCTTAGGGACGTAATGCAAACATTAGGTATTTTCAGAGATTGTAAATATGGCAAAGTCCCAAAGCGTCTAGGAGATATTAATATGGTGAAAAAGTACATATCCTGTATATAACACAGTTATATCTCATTTTCTGTTGCTGCTATCTGTTGGCTTGATATTTGGATGCTGCGTATGCACAGGCCTCTTCCACTGTATGTGTGTTAATGAATTGGTACACATAATAAGAGTGCATATCTTCGAATCCTCGGGTCAGGCCTCATCTATCTGTTACATTTTCAAAATAAGTTAGGAGTCCATCCCTGGGCTTCTTGTAGCAGTTGTTCGCTGTTTGAAACTTAGCTGCGAGAGCCGCGTGATAGTGCAAGATGGCGCAGGTCAGTAAAGGTGCCGCATCAGCCCTGCACTCTCTCTTCACTCTGCATAGCCTCTCCCGTGTATTTTCGGCACCTCACCCGATAGAAACAGCTCTCCAATGTTAGCTCCGAGAAGCACAGCTGCTGACATCAAGGTTACTTGGCAGCCAAAAACTTTAGTGCGCTTCGTGACGCAGTAATTCTCAGAGCCAGTGCCGGTAACGGCTCATCAAAACCCTCCAGGAGTAATCTTGTAAGCAGTCTCTTACTACTGTGCCGTGTCGATACCTCGTAGGGTAATTATTTTAGAACTGTACCTGTTTGGGTGGTAATGGGTAAGCCGGACAGTCTCGGCAGCTCCAAAATGGTGTTGAGGTCTCCGTTTTTTTCAGGGAAAGTCTCCATCCTTGCTGCCCAGTCATTACACTTGTCTTGCCCAAGCTGTGTTGCCAAAACCGAGCGTTTTCTAGCCACTAAATTTATTAAATTGAGCTGTTTCAGCTGGAGCTGAGACAAAACACATCTTCCTAGCTTGGCTGTTAGCTCCGCCCCCCATTAAATAAATCTTATATTTTTTAGGGTTATAGTCTTCCCCATATGAACTTAATGACGTTTGTTCAGGATGATTGCTGTTGCTATACTTTGCTATAAATAATTTGTGTTCTATGGTGTTTTTTTTATATTTAATTTTATTATTAATATTGAATTACATTATAATATAATAGAAATTCATAGAGATTTGTCTTTTCATTTTGTTTTTCTCCTGAAGATCATTTGATTATAAGTGCGTTTTTCTATAGTTTAGGGAGTTATAGCAACTGATCACTACTGGCTGTGTAAAGTGTATATGTGGTTTAGCCAAGTATCAATACTGTTAAATTATGGAAATAATTTAGATTTAAGTTGTAAAAAAAAAAAATCAACTTTAAAGCTTCTCAAAAGTTTAATTAATAAAATGTATTATACAGAAATGTGTTCTTTGCAGATATTTTGTGAAAATCTTCAGTGGCTATGCAAATTCATGCTGATTCTGATTATTTTTAGTAGGTCTCCGGATGTTTTTTAATTTTTCTCTCAATCTTTTTCACTTTAGGCCGAAGGGATCTGATTGTGGACTGGTGAATGTCAACATTACTACTAGTGGTGCTGAAATTGGTGGAGCTTTTGGTATGCATCCTTTTTAACATATTTAATGTGGATCCAAATATTGGTAAAGCGCATTAATGTTGGCTCAGTATTATCTTATTATGAAGGTACTATTTTATAGAGTTAGCTGGCATATTCTCCCTATCCTTATATTCCCATACAGTCACTTTCTGTAGGACACAGGTTAAGGTTCATGCAAGTAGCAGGACTATTAGAGGCTGTTTTGAATCATATAATAATACAGCAGTAATAAGCTCTTCCTTAAACATTCTTGAAATTATACAAATGGGCAGATATCAATATTTTAGTTTTCAACCATTTACATTCCTTGTCTTCAAAAACAATTGCAAGCAGGTTTCTAATTAAAGGGACGTAACACCCAAAAAAAATGTCTTGATTCAGATAGAACATAAAATTTTAAACAACTTTTCAATTTACTTCTGTTATCAATTTTTCTTTGTTTTCTTGTTATCCTTTGTTGAAAACTGGAATGTAAGCTCATGAGTTTGCACGTGTCTACAGCATTACATGGCAGCAGTTTTGCAACAATGTTATACATTAGCAGGAGCACTAGATGGCAGCACTATTTCCTGTCATGTAGAGTTTCAGGCATGTGCACGCTACCTACCTAGATATCCCTTCAACAAAGAATAACATGAGAACAAAGCAAATTTGATAATAGAAGTAAATTGGAAACTTTTTTAAATTGTATTCTCTATCTATATAATGAAAGAATTTTTTGGGGTTTAATGTCCCTTTAAGCTGGAATAGGTTATTTCAGTGGTGATGAGCCTAGGGCTTGTGTGTCCAAGATGGACTTCAAAGCAAATTTGCTGGCATTCCTCCCCAGGGCCACCTTACTGCTTGGTTTCATTGGCTTTAATTGTAGAAATTGATGAATTTTCTTACCAATCCATGCTATATATCCGCAATTAATTTGTGTTGATATCTATTATTTATAAGAACAAATGTTCCTTTAATGTCCTTTGAAACTGAAAAAAGGCTACATTGAACACAAAGCACACTCTGAAAAAGGTTTTCTACCCCTCCTATATTTTAATGAATATCTTCAGGAAAGTCATTATATACTGGTTGCACTAAGCTTCAGTTCATGAACACTTTTATGTTTTCTGGGTATAAACTTAACCAGTAAATAAAATATTTCAGCATCTACTGCTTGTTGAAGGCGGTCAGGTTTTAAATGTTTGAGTTGGATCAAGCTGAGGCTTTCCTCCCTCAGTACATGGCTTGTTTGGGGATTCTTTAGCACTGCCCCCACTCAACTGAGCACTGTGTTCTCAGTGCAATGCACAAATATTGCACCTTGCTTTCTTTTGGATATACTTAAAAATGTACCTGATCTATGTTTTATGTTTATCTTTTCTGATTTGCCCCGATGGGACTGGTTGACACCAAGATATTTTGATCTAATGAAAGGGTTCCCAGTAAGGCAAATTTAGCACTGTTGCAAACCATAATCTTATTATAAATAGATATTTCCTATATTATTCAAAAGTAATTTCTTTCCTATGACATGGAGAGTCCACAACGTCATTCCAATTACTAGTGGGCGATTCAACTCCTGGCCAGCAGGAGGAGGCAAAGAGCACCCCAGCAAAGTTAAAGGGACACTGTAAGCAAAAAATAACTAAGCTTGTAACGAACTAACTACCCTAATCAAACATTTTCTCAATATAATCTCATAATGAGATTGTTACCGTTTTGCCGATTTCTTTCTTCAGTTATTTATTGCTTTCCAAACCCACTCCGTGGGTATCCTTAGCTCCTGTGCAATCTGGGCTGACAACCCCGGTTTGAATATGGCGCCTCTAATAAGCTCTGCGCATGCGCAAGATTGCGCAACGTCACAGAAACCGTCACTCCTTGTAATGTGCAAGCGTGATTCCTATCTGTGGGTAACTTCGGATTCACTAGTTGAAAATGCGCATGTGATATTTCGCCGATTTTATGCGCAGTAGGACAAATTAGTCTCTTAATGAGATGCATAAACATGCAATATGATTGGTTACTGTATCCTAACACATAGTGCCGACATTTGTGGGCTGGATATCTTGACGTAATCGCGGAAAACTAAATATGATTTTTCTACCGTTATGCTTCTTCGTTTTACAACATTTATAGGTCAGTATGTTTTAGTTTATGCTTATTACATGTTATATGGGGTTTGTTTATAATAAAAATAGTAAAAGATAGTAATCCTTTAAAGGGACATTAAACCCAATTTTTTTCTCTCATGATTCAGATAGAGAATACCATTTTAAACAACTTTCTAAATTACTTCTGTTATCTAATTTGCTTCATTCTCTTGATATTCCTTCCTGAAAAGCATATCTAGATAGGCTCAGAAGCTTCTGATTGGTGGCTGCACATATTTCCCTCATGTGATTGGCTCACCCATGTGCATTGCTTTTTCTTTAAGAAAGGATATCTAAAGAATGAAGCAAATTAGATAATAGAAGTAAATTGGAATGTTGTTTAAAATTGTATTCTCTGTCTGAATCATGAAAGAAAATGTTTGGGTTTAATGTCCCTTTAAGTATAACTGCCTTATCCATAACCCCCAGTCATTATTTTTGCCTCTGTCAATGGAGGATGTGCAAAGTTGTGTCTAAAGATATTTAAAGGGACACTGAACCCATTTTGTTTCTTTTGTGATTCAGATAGAGCATACAATTTTAAGCAACTTTCTAGATTACTCCTATATATTATCAAATTTTCTTCATTCTCGTGGTATGTTTATTTGAAAAGTTTAGATGCCGGCCCATTTTTTGTGAACAAACTGGCTTGTCCTTGCTGATTGGACAGCACCAATATATTAAACAAGTGCTGCCCATGGTTCTGAATAAAAAAATTACTGGCTCCTTAGCTTAGATTCCTTATTTTTCAAATAAAGATAGCAAGAGCACAAAGAAAAATTGATAATAGGAGTAAATTAGAAACTTGCTTAAAATTGCATGCTCTATTTGAATCATGAAAGAAAAAAAATTTGGGTTCAGTGTCCCTTTAATCCTTTTATGGGTACTTTTCCCTGCAAGCAAGGATTTGGGGTCTAGCTGTGCCCATGTCAATCTCTTGCGTAAGAGTAGTGGTGACTTTTAGCAGTGAGGAAGTCTTTGCTTTACTTTTAACACTTTGCTACCCCTATGTAGAAAGCCAGAGTTAATTACTCCGTTCTTTCTTTTCCTACAGGTCCTTGGCAGGGGGTGCCTTACCTGCCACACCTAAGGAGCAGCATCTGTCCTGCAGTTGAATCCATAGTGCCTTTGCCTTCTAGGTATGGAAGGACAGTAGCACTTAACAGGTTAATCCTCATGTGGATCTATGCTTAGTGATTCTTCCTAGTTAAGGATTCATTTTGGATCTTTGACACTTTATGTGTTTGACATAAAATAGAGATTTTTTATACTGATCTCTAAGATTGCGGCTGAGCAGTTACATAATCAGGGATTTGCAGCTTCTGTGACTATTTTAACACAATGGAGGACTGGCTCTAAAAGGAAACCGTATTATGTACACACAGTAATATGTTCCACTATATTTCCCTGCACGGTCTGTTTGCATACAATTATGGCTTATATTGTGTTACGAGCTCTGTATGTATTGGTTTTATTTTCCCTCGTTTTAGTGTAAGGGTATTGTGTACACTCAGTGTTATGAGTGTCATTCTAACTGCTGAGGGACCGGACCGTTTTTATGGAGCAGTTAGAGTCTTCTGACTTAGAGACATTTTGCTGCGCCCTGCCTTTTTATTAGTTATATGCCGTAGGCTTATCTGTTTCAACATAAGGAACGTCTTTTGCACTATGGCCTGCAGCTTTGTATGCTCCGTCAATGGAACAGAGATCTTTTGGATTTATCTCAGAGGATACATCTGGACACTCTAACAAGAGACTCTCTCTCGTGGTGGGTGTCACAGGAACATCTGTCTCGGGGCATCTTGCCTTCTGAGAGCTTCCTGGGATATTGTGACTATGGACGCCAGCCTGTCAGGTTGGGGAGCTGTTTTGAGGCCCTCTAAAGGCCTCAGGGCCTGTGGTCTCGGGGAAGAGTCCTCTCTTCCCATAAACTTCTTGGAGTTGAGAGCTATCTTCAATGCCCTTATCAACGTGGCCTCTGTCGTTGGTCCGGGTTTATATGTTTCCAATCAGACAACATCACCTCAGTGGCTTACATCCACCACCAGGGAGGGACTCAGAGTTCCTTAGCCATGAGGAGGTGATTTGCATTCTATACTGGGCGGAAACCCACAATTGTCTCCTATCTGCCATCCACATTCCAGGAGGGAACAACTGGGAAGCAGATTTTCTGAGCAGACAGACCTTTCATCTGGAAGTGAAGTGTTCTCTCAGATATCCCTCAAGTGGGGGGTGTTCCAGAGTTGGATCTGATGGTGCCCCCGCCAAGACACCAAGGTTCCAAAGTATGGTTCAAGGTCAAGAGATCCTCAGGCCGTTCTGATAGATGCTCTAGCGGTTCCTTGGAGGTTTTCTCTTGCTTATCTGTTTCCAACGTTTGCTCTCCTTCCATGAGTCTATGCTCGTATCAAACAGGAGAGAGCTTCGGTGATACTAATAGCTCCTGGTATGGGCCTTGCAGGATCTGGTTCGCGGATCTAGGTTGAGGATGTCATCTTTACTCCTTAAAAGTTTTTCCTCAGAGGAACTGACCTTTCTACTTCAGTGTCCTTTCCTCCCATCCAAACCTAGATTCTCTGAAGCTAACTGCTTAGAGATTGAACACATAGTTCTGGCTAAACATGGTTTTAATGAAGAGGTAAATGAAACTATGATTCAGGATCGAAAACCGGTTACTCGCAAGATTTTACTATAAGATATGGCGTAAATATCTTTTCTGTGTGAATCTAAGGGGTTCTCCCTGAAACCGGGTGAGGATTCCCTGGATTTTGTCTTTTCTTCAGGATGGACTGGATAAGGGTTTATTGGTCAGTACTCTAAAGGATCAGATTTCTTTGTTATCTATCCTTTTGCCCAAACGTCTGACAGGACCTACCAGATATTCAAGCCTTTGTACAGGCCCTGATTAGAATTAGGCCTGTGTTTCAACCTATTGCTTCCCCATGGAGCCTTAATTTAGCTCTTAAAGTTTTGCAGCATGCTCCGTTTGAGTCAACGCATGTTTTGATATAAAACTGTTATCATGGGAAAGTTTTAGTTTCTTTTTTGCCATTTCTTCCGCTCGCAGAGTGGTCTGTGCTTTCAGCTCTGCAGTGTGATTCTCCTACAGTATTTTTCATGCTGATAAGGCGGTCCTTTGTCCTAAATTGGGGTTTCTCCCTAAGTGGTAAGCGTATCGAAACATTAATAAGGTAATTGTTGTTCCTTCTTTTTTGTCCTAATCCTTTTTCTCAAAAGGAACGTCTTTTGCATAACTTGGATGTTGTGTGGGCTCTAAAATTTTACTTACAAGGCTACTAAAGATTTTCGACTATCTTCTGCCCTGTTTGTTGTTTTCTCTGGAAAGCGTAAGTGTCAGAAGGCCACTTCTACCTCTGGTGAGTAAAGGTTTGATTTGTTTGGCTTCTGAGGACTGCGGACAGCAGCCTCCTGAGAGAATTATGGCTCATTCCACTAGGGCTTTCTCCTCTTCTTGGGCTTTCAAAAATGAAGAGTCTGTGGAACTGATTTGCAAGGCTGGGCAACATGGTCCTCTTTGCATACCTTTTTCCTCGGCTGAGGCTTCTTTTGGGGAGAAAGGTTCTTCAAGCTGTTGTGCCTTCTGTTTAGGTCCTCCCTGCCTTTTTCTCCCCTCCCTGTTCATTCCGTGTCCTCCTAGCTTGTGTATTGGTTCCCACTAGTAATTGGAGCAACGTTGTGGACTCTCCATGTCATAGGAAAGAAAACAAAATTATGCTTACCTGATCAATTTCTTTCTTTCCAGACATGGAGAGTCCACGACTACGCCCTCCTTTTTAAATTATGATTCAGCAGTTTTTTGTGTAAACCTCAGGCACCTTTTCACCCTTGTGTTTCTTCCTTTCCTTCGGCTGAATGACTGGAGGTTATGGCTAAGGCAGTTTACACTTAACAGCTTTGCTGTGGTGCTCTTTGCCTCCTCCTGCTGGCCAGGAGTTGAATATCCCACTAGTAATGGAATGACGTTGTGGACTATCCATGTCCGGAAATAATAAATGTATCAGGTAAGCATACATTTTGTTTACCTCTCTTTTCATATTTTATTTTGGTTATGTGACCTTTATATTTTTGGTGGCGTACAGAATTTCAATCTTTTTGCCTAGTACATTATAGAAAGCCTTTATTTTAATTCACTCCCATATTATATTATAATTTTAACAGTTTATTCTATTGTATGGAGGTTGCCTCATTTTATAGATTTCCCTTTCCTTATATAAACTTTCAGGTTCTATGGTCCACGGTCCCAAGTGTGATTTTTTTTTTAATTATAAAAGGTAACTTAGATATAAGACAATTTATAATATCAAGTTTTGAGAATATTTCTATATATAATTGGGGGGCATTGCATTTATTGTTTGCACATTTTTTTTACTCTTATAAATAACAAAATCTGCAACATTTCCAAGATATTGTGTCAGAAATATGGATCCCAAGCTTTTTATGAGAAGCCATTGGTAATTTCTTGGAAAATTTAGGATAGTGTATGCTTTTCCCTCAATTGTTTCCTCTTGTCATCCAAAAATCCACAAGACGATCTAATTCTGAGCATGACATGAGGAAAATTGGTTCTTTGACTTGGTCTGTTAACTTCTTGGAATTAGAATGTGTTTTTTTCAGTTTTTTGCTTCATCTTGTGAAACAAAAGGATAAGTTGTCTTTTAAAAGATTTTACTTTTTAAAACCTCTTCTCCTTTTTTGACTTTCACTCAGGAGAAGGCAATCTGCCTTACCCCCCTCTAATCTTCTGAAGGTAGTCAGTTCTTGGAATATTAATTTTGTTTTTCCTTGATCTATAGAATAAATATATACATATCTAGTGTGATTAAACCTCTCTGGTAATATTTATAGGCTACTATGGATGTTGTCCTTTTTTAGTTCTATAATAACTAACAAAATAGTTTTATTGGGGTTCCTGGAGTTCCTCAGCGTAATGAATTAAGGAAAAATAGATTTATTTATTTTTTGCTTTTAAAGTGAAGGGCACATTCCATTAGCACAAAACATATTGGGATGACTTCTATTTAAACTTCAGTTGAGCTGTTTTTTTTTTTGTTTAGTTTTTTTTTTTTTGCATCTGACAACAATACTTTTAAAAGGAAGGTCTTGTGGGCTTGATGTTTTAAGTCATTCACAGTTTGTCTCTTCATTTTGGTTTTTGGGTAATGTTGTTGTATTACTTAGATTATGAAGAAACTAGTTTACTCTTTAAAAATATATATTTTGTGGTATCTTCTTCCCCTGGAGGATTTGCTTGCATTTGCCAGTATTTGCTATACGTGCTGTTTGTGTATATTAGCAGTCGTCATGATTGGATTACATGGTCACCATAATGGCCTAATGGCAGGAACATGGGTTAAATGTAACCTTAAATGAATAGCATAGACTTATTTCAGGATTTGATGTAAAATCGACATTGCATTTGTACGCTCAGTTTATTTTAGTAAATAAGTGTGTGTATGTTTATATGTGTGTGTATGTATGTGTATATGTGTATATATTTATATATATATATATATATATAATATATATTATGTGTGTGTGTGTTTATTTTTTTATATATATACTGTATATAATATATTATTTACTTTAAAATGATTTTAGCATAATGTTTCTAATAGCTTTTTTAATCTCAAATAAGATTTTGCCTTCTTTAAATCACTATGATGTCTTTAAATATGCTTTAGTATTGCTTAATGTATTCAATTGTTTAGGTGGTGAGAAGCACACAGGTGAGGGTAGAGAGTCAGGAAGTGATTCATGGAAACATTATATGAGACGATCTACTGTAAGCTTCAACTTTGGAAGCTGAACAATCTCTTAGCAATTTGTCTTCATTCCAACATTTTATTTTTTCAAATACACCACTTTATTCCATGTCACAGGGGACTCACTGAATTTGATTTTCTTAGTGTTCAATTACTTAATCCAATTAGATAACATATATTTACATTCCCAATATCTTTTATTATGTTTGCATGCACATCATATAATAACAATATGTAAAAGGGGCAGAGGATGTGCCAGAGAAGGACACACACTAAAAGTAAGGTTAGAGAGGTAGGAGAAGAACCACAAACGGCATATACGAGTACCAAAGGACCCTGATGGTTTGTTGCAAGAAAGGGTATATAACAGTATCAAAGGTTGCAGACAGCTAAAGAAAGATTGATATAGAAAAATGCTTTAGATTTTTCTGTAAGGTCATTAGGTAACGTTAATGATTGTAGTCCCTGTGGAGTGTTGGGGGACAAAAATCCAGATTGCAGGGTCGATCAAGGAGTTGTATGTTAGAAATGTAATAGATGTGTATATACTAGTTTTTCCAGAACGTTAGAGGGCAAGGTTTGAGTAATTAAAATAGTGTGGGTGGTAGTTGTAGGGAGGGTTGGATCCCGAGGATAGGTTTGACTAATGCATCTTTAAGGGATGAGAAAAATATACCAATGCTGAGGTAAAGATTAAAAATGTTAGGAGTAAGAGTAGGGACATATAGTGAAAGAAAACTAGATAGGTGGGGAAGGTGATATAAGGGCAGAATTTTTCATTCTCATTAAAAGGGGCATACAGAAGCTGTATTAGTGGACATTGATGTTTTTGAGCTATTGAGTGGGATGGAGTTTGCTGGTGTAGGTGAGAGATTATTTCATTTCTGATGGAGTCTATTTTGTTGTTGAAGTGGTTAGCAAAATATTGGACTCCGAGATAAGAGGGTAATAGGAGGTGAGGTGTGGTAAGGGAATTAACCAGGAACACAGGATGCAGGCACTACTTCAAAGCCCAAAAATATTAAAAAATAAGCACAAAAAATCCTTTATTAAAGCACGATAAAAAATAGCAGGCAGACATGGCAGGACACGTAGACAGGTCTGATGGGCTTTGCGCCCCCTAGCGGCACTTACTCATATGCTACAGTCTATGTTTCAACCTTGTCTATTTATAGGCCAACAGACAGAGCATTGACTATGTCATGACCCTCGGTCCTCTTCTGGATCGTGTAGGGGCAGTATGTCGCTCTTATTCGCTTGGTTCAGGGACGTGCAGGATCCATGGGTCCCTGGAGGACATAGCTCAGGGTTACAAACGCTCCTCTTAGGGAGTTATTGTCCCGATGACTATCGCAGTGAAAAGGGTTTGGGATACTATTCAAAACCTTTTCGTGGTCCCTAAGAAGGAAGGGAACTTTTCATCCGATTCTTAGCCTATAGTTTTTAAACTATAGATTTTAATGTCCCCTCGTTCAAGATGGAAGAACAATAAGGTCCATTCTTCCCCTCATTCGAAAGGGCAGTTCAGGACCACGATAGATCTGAAGGATGTTCCCTTCACGTACCAATCCTCAAGGACAACTTCCAGTCCTAAGGTTTGCATTCACTGAACCAGCACTTCCAGTTTATTGCCTTCCGTTTGGTCTAGCTACGGCTCCAGTTTTTTGAAGAGTGGACCATCTCGGAATCTCTCCTGTCTTCTTTCGATCCCATGGATGGAAGATAATCTAGAGAGAGTTCTCTTGTATCAAGTACCAGGGTAGATTCACAAGTACTATTATAGTCTCCATAGACATGAGAATATTTCTAAACAGACCAAAAACGTTGCAAGCTAGCTTCAACATTTCTTGCCCTCCAAGATCTCCTTAAGGCCATATGTGGCTCAGTGTATGGAGGTGATTGGTCTCATGGTGTCCAGCAATGGACATCATTTCCTTTGCCTGTTTCACCTCAGACTGGTTGCAACCTGAGCATGCTGAATAGTGGCGATCATTCAGATCTGTTCTCAATGGATTTCTCTGGACAACAGATCGAGAGAATCGCTCTCTTGGTGGTTTTGTCCAAAACACTTGTCCTGAGGGACATCTGTCTCATGACCATTCCGGGTGATTGTGACCTTCGCTTGCGAGTCTGTCAGATGGGGAGCTGTTTGGGGTGCTAGGAAGGCACAGGGCCTATGGGTCTCAGGAGTTAAAGCTCCCTCCTAATCTCTTTTTGGATCTTCGGGCAATATACAAATGCTCTGAAGGCTTGGCCTCTGCTGGGGTTCATCCCAGTTAATCAGATTCCAATCAGACAATATACCTAGGTGGTTTTACATCAACCATCAGGGGAGGGGAACGAGAAGCTCCCTAGTTCTGAGGGAAGTATCTTGGATTCTGGTGTGGGGGAGACCCACATTTATTCACGGTCAGCGATCCACATTCTGGGTTGTGGACAACTGGAAGCGGATTTCCTCAGCAGACAATCCTTTTTTCTCCTGTTAAGTGTAGTCAGTCCACGGGTCATCCATTACTTATGGGATATTAACTCCTCCCCAACAGGATAGTGCAAGAGGATCACCAAGCAGAGCTTGCTATATAGCTCCTCCCCTCTACGTCACACCCAGTCATTCTCTTGCACCAACTAATAGATAGGATGTGTGAGAGGACTGTGGTGATTAAACTTAGTTTTTATATCTTCAATCAAAAGTTTGTTATTTTAAACGACACCGGAGTGTGTTGTTTTCTTCTCAGGCAGCATTTGAAGAAGAATCTACCTGAGTTTTTGTATATGATCTTAGCGGACCGTAACTAAGATCCATTGCTGTTCTCGGCCATTCTGAGGAGTGAGGTAACTTCAGAACAGGGGACAGCGGGCAGGTTCACCTGCAAAGAGATATGTTGCAGTATATTATTTTCTAAGGAATGGAATTGAACTGAGAAAATACTGCTTAATACCGATATAATGTAAGTACAGCCTTAAATGCAGTAGTAGCAACTGGTATCAGGCTGATATGTATGTATGTTTACATTTAAGTATTTCTGGGGAATGGCACTTCACTGGGAAAATACTGTATGCATATAACTTTTAGCCTAACTTGCAGTGTGAGCGACTAGCAGCAGGCTTTTAATGACATTTCATAAATTAAGATTTTAAACGTTTGCTGGCATGTTAAATCGTTTAATTATCTGAGGGTACTTGGTGAAAAATTGTTTGGGCGTTATTTTCCACATGGCTGTCGTTTGTTTTGAATTAAAACAGTTTACTGAGCTTCCCTCACTGTTGTATTGTGAGTGGGAGGGGCCTATTTTGGCGCTTTTACTACGCATTAGAAATTCAGTCACAGTCTGCCTTCTTCTCCCTGCATGATCCAGGACGTCTCTACAGAGCTCAGGGGTCTTCAAAACTAGTTTTGAGGGAGGTAATCACTCACAGCAGACCTGTGAGACTGTGCTTTGACTGTGATAAAAACGTTTACATTTTCAATTGTCATCCCGTTTTTTTCTGATATTAAGGGTTAATCATCCATTGCTAATGAGTGCAATCCTTTGCTAAATTTATGCATTTACTGTGAAAATTTGGTTTCTATAACTAATCCGGTTCATTGTTATTCAACTGTGACAGTTTTTGTGTGCTTCTTAAAGGCACAGTAACGTTTTGCATATTGCTTGTAAATTTAGTTGAAAAGTATTTCCAAGCTTGCTAGTCTAATTGCTAGTTTGTTTAAACATGTCTGACACAGAGGAATCTCTTTGTGCAATATGTACAAAAGCCAAGGTGGAGCCAATAGAAATTTATGTACTAATTGCATTGATGCTACTTTAATAAAAGCCAATCTGTACATGTTAAGCAACATTCACCAGACAACGAGGGGGAAGTTATGCCGACTAACTTGCCTCACGTGTCAGTAACCTGCATCTCCCGCTCAGGAGGTGCGTGATATTGTAACGCCAAGTACATCAGGGCGGCCATTACAAATCACTTTACAAGACATGGCTAATGTTATGACTGAAGTTTTGTCTAAATTGCCAGAACTTAGGGGTAAACGAGGATCACTCTGGGGTGAGAACAGAGTGCGCTGATAATGCTAGGGGCCATGTCTGATACTGCGTCACAATTTGCAGAACATGAGGACGGAGAGCTTCATTCTGCGGGTGACGGATCTGATCCAAATAAACTGGATTCAGACATTTCAAATTTTAAGTTTAAGCTGGAAAACCTCCGTGTATTACTAGGGGAGGTGTTAGCGGCTCTGAATGATTGTAACACAGTTGCAATCCCAGAGAAAATGTGTAGGTTGGATAAATATTTTGCGGTACCGACGAGTACTGACGTTTTTCCTATACCTAAGAGACTTACTGAAATTGTTACTAAGGAGTGGGATAGACCCGGTGTGCCTTTCTCACCCCCTCCTATATTCAGAAAAATGTTTCCAATAGACGCCACCACACGGGACTTATGGCAAACGGTCCCTAAGGTGGAGGTTGAGTTTCTACTCAATACTAAGCTACCCAGATATGGGTCGATGTACAGGGATCCTCAGGCGGAGCTAACCGAATCATTAGCGGTGCCTTGGAGGTTCAATCTAATTTATCCTTTCTGGCCATTACCACTACTTCCTAGTGTAGTGGCTCGAGTCAAGCAGGTGTTAATGATACTGATGCTCCATCTTGGCCGCAAAGGATATGGTTCACGGATCTAGGGAGATGTCATGATCTCCTCCGTTGAAGTTACCTTGTCGCAGGGATCTGCTGACCAAGGTCTCTTTGTTCATCAATGTCTAGATTCTCTGAGGCTGACTGCGTAGAGATTGAACGCTTAGTCCCCTAACCATAGGGAGGGTTTCTGAGAGAGTTATTTTTACTCTCATTCAAGCTTGTAAGCTGGTTGCTCGTCGCATCTATCATAAGGTGTGGAGGACCTTATGAACTGGAGAAGGGCTTTTCTGCAAGTCCTCCTAAAGGGACAGTTTTTGGCCCTGTCTGTGTTGCTGCACTAAAGGTTAGCTGAGCTTCCAGATGTGCAGCCATTTGTTAAGGCTTTGCTGGGATCAGACCTGTGTTTAGATCTAAGGCTCCTCTTTGGAGTTTAAATCTTGTTCTTAAAGTTTTGCAATGGGCTCTGTTGGAGCCTATGCATGAAGTAGACATTAATTATTGTCTTGGAGGGTTGCTTTTCTATTGGCTATTGCTTATGCACGCAGAGTATCTGTGATTGCTGCCCTGCAATGCATCCCTCTTTATCTGGCTTTTCATGCCGATAAGGCAGTTCTACGAACCAAGTTAGGTTTTCTTCCTAAGGTTGTGTCAATTTGCAACTTCAATCAAGAGATATTGGTTCCCTTCTTATGTCCTAATTCTTTTTCGTTGAAGGAACATTTACAACATATTTCTGGATGTGGTTTGTGCCTTGAAGTTCTATCTTCGGGCCACGAAGGATTTAGACAAACCTCTTTCTCTGTTTGTTCTCCTTTCCGGGAAGCATAGGGGTCAGAGGGCCCTCTTCGACTTCCTTATCTTTTTGACTGAGGAGTGTCATCCATTTAGCATAGAGACGCGGGACATAAGCCTCCCTCTGAGGATTACGGCTCATTCTACGAGAGCAGTGGTTTCCTCTTGGGCTTCAAAAATGAGGGCCCTCTATGGATCAGATTTGTAAGGCGGCTACCTGGTTCTCCTTACATACTTTTTCCAAATTTTACTAGTTTGATGTTTTTGCTTCTGCTGAAGCAGCCTCGGGGAGAAAAGTTTTTGCAGGCTGTGGTGCCCTCAGATTAGGGTCCCGCCTTTCTTTTTTCCCTCCCGTTAGCATTCCGTGTACTCTAGAGCTTGGGTATATGTTTTCCACAAGTAAGGAATGCAGCTGTGAACTCTTCCCATATTAAGATGGAAAACATAAATTATGCTTACCTGATAATTTAATTTCCATCTGTATAAAAAGATTCCACAGGTCCCGCCCGTGTTCTCCGATGGGCCGGCACTAAATTTAAATTTTTTTTCTTCTGGCGCCTTTTTCTCACCCTGATATTTCTCCTACTGTTCCTTGTTCCCTCTGCAGAATGACTGGGGTTATAAGGAAGTGTGGGGGAGGTCGTTAAAGCCTTTGGCTGGGGTGTCTTTGCCTCCTCCTGGTGGCCAGGTTCAGTATTTCCCACAAGTAAGGAATGCAGCTGTGGACTCTTCCCATACTGATGGAAATTAATTTATCAGGTAAGCATAATTTATGTTTTTGGGTTTGAAGAAAAAGTAGAGATTAGTGTAGGAAAGTAATCCTGCTTTGAGAAGTTAACAGCAGAGTAGTAAGAGTGCAAGATGAACTTTTAGTTAAGAAAGTCAGAAAAAACAGCAAAACTTTCTCCACTGTCGTTCAGCATTGCAGGAGCATTTGTGTAGGTAGCGCATAAGAGGAGTATGCTGAGGATGAGTGCGTAATTTGTGAGCTATGGTAGAAGGGGCAACAAATTGTCTAGGACTGATCTGAAACTAAATTTATATTTATGGCTTAATCGAAAATTTGGTAGTCAAGTTACCATGTTGTTATATATTTTCTTTTAGATGCATTGTACCATAACCATCAAATGTAAAGTATACGTACTGATTCTATGTATATGATCATCATGTTTTATTTTTCCTTAGCACTATAAATTACAGTAAAGATTTGCCACTGGCACAAGGAATAAAGTTGCCGTGACACAGGCTGATATTTCAAGACAACTAAGAAATCCACAAACTGGAAGATTTCTTCTTGCAAAAATCTGCCGCAGCTCCTCACTTCATAGTTGACAAATATTTTCTTTATAAAAGTAAATCTCTCTAATGCATTATTTGATTTTGTAATCTGACACAAAATAACTACAGCAGGTGTCTGTAAACAAAAAGCAAAAATATACCTGGCAACTGTTGCACCAGACTTCACAAAATTCTCAATGACTTATGTAGGAATGCCTCCTCCATACAATTGTGATGTTTTTGTTTCTTCCATAGAAGAAAAATAAAGTTTATTTTTACCAACTCTGTTTAATTTTATGTGATCATTAATGCAAGATCATCTACTAGACATTTCTGAACATAAAATGCATATTTATATACTGTGGATGTGTTCTGTGTTTGCTTATAACACATTGATCTAGCCATGTCTTTCTACAAAATTGACTATTAAAGTCTATGGGGATTTTTGTTGATAAATCATTTGATGAACTTTTCTTACTAGGCATATAATTGGTGTGTTTATCTAATAATTATTATCTAGATGTTTTTGAAGAGAGAATGTCGCATTTTAAATGCATTTGGGTAATAAAAGTAATCATTTTGGAGCCTTTTTCTTAGTTAAAGGGACATTCAAGTCAAAATACAATTAAAAAAAAAAACTTATTTTTCAAGTTGTGCACAGTGTATTTATATGAACATATTCGGAGGCACCAATTCCGAATGAACATGTGGAAGACATCACTGTATTTACATTTATGAGTCTGTGATTGTCTTTCTTATGTCTTTCACATGATATAAGGGACAGGGACACTGAACCCAAATTTCTCTTGTTAAGTGTATCCAGTCCACGGATCATCCATTACTTGTGGGATATTCTCCTTCCCAACAGGAAGTTGCAAGAGGATCACCCACAGCAGAGCTGCTATATAGCTCCTCCCCTCACTGCCATACCCAGTCATTCTCTTGCAACTCTCAACTAAGATGGAGGTCGTAAGAGGACTGTGGTGTTTTATACTTAGTTTATTTCTTCAATCAAAAGTTTGTTATTTTTAAATGGTACCGGAGTGTACTGTTTATCTCAGGCAGGTATTAGAAGAAGAATCTGCCTGCGTTTTCTATGATCTTAGCAAGAAGTAACTAAGATCCTTTGCTGTTCTCACCATATTCTGAGGAGTGAGGTAACTTCAGATGGGGGAATAGCGTGCAGGTTTTACTGGCATTAAGGTATGTGCAGTTAAAAATATTTTTCTAGGGATGGAATTTGCTAGAAAATGCTGCATGATACCGAAGTAATGTAAGTAAAAGCCCTTAAATGCCAGTGATAGCGACTGGTATCAGGCTTATTAATAGAGATACATACTCTTATAAAAGTGTATTTTAAAACGGTTGCTGGCATGTTTAATCTAGGACTTCTCTGAAGGGCTCAAAAGACTTCAAAAGTCATATTGAGGGAGGTAAAAAAGCCACAGTAGAGCTGTGGCAGTTGTTGTGACTGTTTAAAAAAATGTTTTTGTCATTTGTTATTCCGTTTTTGGTTATTAAGGGGTTAATCATCTATTGCAAGTGGGTGCAATGCTCTGCTAACTTATTACATACACTGTAAAAATTTCGTTAGTGTAACTGCATTTTTTCACTGTTATTTCAAAATTTGGGAAAATGTGTGTTTCTTTAAAGGGCGCAGTAAACGTTTTTTATATTGCTTGTAAACTTGTTTTAAAGTGTTTTCCAAGCTTGCTAGTCTCATTGCTAGTCTGTTTAATCGATGTCTGACACAGAGGAACCTACTTGTTCATTATGTTTGAAAGCCATGGTGGAGCCCCCATAGGAGAATGTGTACTAAATGTATTGATTTCACCTTAAACAGTAAAGATCAGTCTTTATCTATAAAATAATTATCACCAGAGGGTTCTGTCGAGGGGGAAGTTATGCCGACTAACTCTCCCCCATGTCAGACCCTTCGCCTCCCGCTCAGGGGACGCACGCTAATATGACGCCAATTACATCAGGGACGCCCATAGCGATTACCTTGCAGGACATGGCTGCAATCATGAATAATACCCTGTCAAAGGTATTATCTAGATTGCCTGAATTAAGAGGCAAGCGCGATAGCTCTGGGGTTAGGAGAGATACAGAGCGCGCAAATGCTGTTAGAGCCATGTCTGATACTGCGTCACAGTATGCAGAACATGAGGACGGAGAGCTTCAGTCTGTGGGTGACATCTCTGACTCAGGGAAACCTGATTCAGAGATTTCTAATTTTAAATTTAAGCTTGAGAACCTCCGTGTATTGCTTGGGGAGGTATTAGCTGCTCTGAATGACTGTAATACAGTTGCAATTCCAGAGAAATTGTGTAGGCTGGATAGATACTATGCGGTGCCGGTGTGTACTGACGTTTTTTCCTATACCTAAAAGGCTTACAGAAATTATTAGCAGGGAGTGGGATAAACCCGGTGTGCCCTTTTCCCCACCCTCCTATATTTAGAAAAATGTTTCCAATAGATGACAATACACGGGACTTATGGCAGACGGTCCCTAAGGTGGAGGGAGCAGTTTCTACTTTAGCAAAGCGTACCACTATCCCGGTTGAGGACAGTTGTGCTTTTTCAGATCCAATGGATAAAAAATTGGAGGGTTACCTTAAGAAAATGTTTATTCAACAAGGTTTTATTTTACAGCCCCTTGCATGCATTGCGCCCTGTCACTGCTGCGGCGGCATTCTGGTTTGAGGCCCTGGAAGAGGCCATCCAGACAGCTCCATTGAATGAAATTATTGACAAGCTTAGAACGCTTAAGCTAGCTAACTCATTTGTTTCTGATGCCATTGTTCATTTGACTAAACTAACGGCTAAGAATTCCGGATTCGCCATCCAGGCGCGTAGGGCGCTATGGCTTAAATCCTGGTCAGCTGACGTGACTTCAAAGTCTAAATTACTCAACATTCCTTTCAAGGGGCAGACCTTATTCGGGCCTGGCTTGAAGGAAATTATTGCCGACATTACTGGAGGCAAGGGTCATACCCTTCCTCAGGACAGGGCCAAATCAAAGGCCAAACAGCCTAATTTTCGTGCCTTTTCGAAATTTTCAAGGCAGGAGCTGCATCAACTTCCTCCGCTTCAAAACAAGAGGGAACTGTTGCTCATTCCAGACAGGCCTGGAAACCTAACCAGTCCTGGAACAAGGGCAAGCAGGCCAGAAAGCCTGCTGCTGCCCCCAAGACAGCATGAAAGAACGGCCCCCTATCCGGAAACGGATCTAGTGGGGGGCAGACTTTCTCTCTTCGCCCAGGCGTGGGCAAGAGATGTTCAGGATCCCTGGGCATTGGAGATCATATCTCAGGGATATCTTCTGGACTTCAAAGCTTCTCCTCCACAAGGGGAGATTTCATCTTTCAAGGTTATCATCAAACCAGATAAAGAAAGAGGCATTCCTAAGCTGTGTGCAAGACCTCCTAGTAATGGGAGTGATCCATCCAGTTCCGTGGACGGAACAAGGACAGGGATTTTATTCAAATCTGTTTGTGGTTCCCAAGAAAGAGGGAACCTTCAGACCAATCTTGGATCTAAAGATCTTAAACAAATTCCTCAGAGTTCCATCATTCAAAATGGAAAATATTCGGACCATCCTACCCATGATCCAAGAGGGTCAGTACATGACCATAGTGGACTTAAAGGATGCCTACCTTCACATACTGATTCACAAAGATCATCATCGGTTCCTAAGGTTTGCCTTTCTAGACAGGCATTACCAATTTGTAGCTCTTCCCTTCGGGTTGGCCACTGCCCCGAGAATTTTTACAAAGGTTCTGGGCTCACTTCTGGCGGTTCTAAGACCGCGAGGCATAGCGGTGGCTCCGTATCTAGACGACATCCTGATACAGGCGTCAAGCTTTCAAATTGCCAAGTCTCATACAGAGATAGTTCTGGCATTTCTGAGGTCGCATGGGTGGAAAGTGAACGTGGAAAAGAGTTCTCTATCACCACTCACAAGAGTCTCCTTCCTAGGGACTCTTATAGATTCTGTAGAGATGAAAATTTACCTGACGGAGTCCAGGTTATCAAAACTTCTAAATGCTTGCCGTGTCCTTCATTCCATTCCACGCCCGTCAGTGGCTCAGTGCATGGAAGTAATCGGCTTAATGGTAGCGGCAATGGACATAGTGCCATTTGCGCGCCTGCATCTCAGACCGCTGCAATTATGCATACTAAGTCAGTGGAATGGGGATTACTCAGATTTGTCCCCCTCTACTAAATCTGGATCAAGAGACCAGAGATTCTCTTCTCTGGTGGCTTTCTCGGGGTCCATCTATCCAAGGGGTATGACCTTTCGCAGGCCAGATTGGACGATTGTAACAACAGATGCCAGCCTTCTAGGTTGGGCGCAGTCTGGAACTCCTGAAGGCTCAGGGATAGTGGAATGCAGGAGGAGAAACTCTTCCCAATAAATATTCTGGAGTTAAGAGCAATATTCAATGCTCTTCTAGCTTGGGCCTCAAGTTAGCAACACTGAGGTTCATCAGATTTCAGTCGGACTACATCACGACTGTGGCTTACATCAACCATCAAGGAGGAACCAGGAGTTCCCTAGCAATGTTAGAAGTCTCAAAGATAATTCGCTGGGCAGAGTCTCACTCTTTTCCACCCTGTCAGCGATCCACATCCCAGGCGTTAGAGAACTGGGAGGCGGGATTTTCTAAGTCGTCAGACTTTTCATTTCCGGGGGAGTGGGAACTCCATCCGGAGGTGTTTGGCTCAACTGGTCCATCGTTGGGGCAAACCAGAACTGGATCTCATGGCGTCTCGCCAGAACGCCAAGCTTCCTTGTTACGGATCCAGGTCCAGGGACCCGGGAGCAACGCTGATAGATGCTCTAGCAGCTCCTTGGTTCTTCAACCTGGCCTATGTGTTTCCACCGTTTCCTCTGCTCCCTCGACTGATTGCCAAAATCAAACAGGAGAGAGCATCAGTGAGGCCAAGCTAGAAGAGCATTGAATATTGCTCTTAACTCCAGAATATTTATTGGGAGGAGTTTCTCCTCCTGAGTCCACGATTTTTTCATAATCATTTTTCCCCCAAGAGCACTCACTCATTGGAGCACTAAGGTGACCACAATGTCGTATTATAGAATATTGAAATATAACATATCAAAGGCTGTCAAGTATATTAAGAATATCAAGTCTGATTAATAAATGAAACACCTTGTCCGGTATTTAACATATAAAAGGATTATGAATTTGAATACAGATGAACTACCCAAGGAACCCTAAGAGCTTTGAGAGAATCTGACATGTCATGCAGTGACAGCTCACGAAACCCCCGACAGTAGATAGATACTATCATTAGCATCAATTGATTGGAACCGTAAGCTGTCAATCTTCAGAATTTGTCCAACCGTAAAATACATCAAAAATCGAAGAAGGTGGGACTTCCGGTCTAACCGGCATATACCCCCAAACAAACGGCGGCGCGCCGCCTTTGACAAAGCCCGGAGGGGCGAAACTAGTCAGGAGTCAGCGTGAGCATTTGGGCGCTCTGGTTTTAACAGCCTAGCACTACATGTTGATCTAGCCACATAGAAAATTATAGCTATACTTAGTTAATCTGTTGAACAGTCTGGGTTGTGCCAGACTTAGCCAGTGTTAAAGTAACCTAAAACATAGGTATTTATTAAATTGTATACACTCTGAGATAGTGCCAGAGGCAGTGAATATTGACTATACTTAGCTTTTACAAAATAGAAAGAAAAATATCGACAAATATAAGAATAAGCTAGTATTTACTCCAATACAGGCTTTGGTTGCAGAGAAAACGGAGCCAAATATAATTCTGAAACATAGTGGCAATACAGAGCTTATGCTTCCTTCCAATTAAGCCATTATACAAGTGCGGGTTATATGCCTGCAACGCATATATAGCCAAATACAATTTATATTAACATAGGCAACACAAAATTAGTGTTGTCTTTAAATTTTGATACTGGTATTTAGGCTGTATGTTCAAAATGTACACTAAGCATAACTGAAATTGCTACGTAATTTGAAACAAAATACATTGCAAACCCCAGAGTCACATGTACCACTCACTGAAGAGTATTTGCAATAAAAGCAAGTCTCTTGGCAGCCCTCTTGAAGTGGAGGGACACAGAGAATATACTGTTATAAAAAGCTTTATTCTGATAACGGTGAAAAACAGTACATTATACCGGAGTTGCTTTCAAACTAAATCTTCTAATATTTTCACGTTCAAGTACATAAGAGATCGTGATATTATACAGCCACACAAAGGCAACTCCTGAATAACATACATAGATCGTTCTGAATAGAAGCAACTAATCGCTACAATACACAGGGATTTAGAGTGAAATTTCCTGGCGTATATCACATATATCAAAAACACAAGGGTATCCCGGTATACGGTATAGATTACGTAAGATATTGATATACAATACATTACCCAGTATTTGGGACCCTTTATACTAAGTATAGCTTAGTTAATACAGCACTGCTTAGGAGGCACATATCAATTGATATAGGCCACAGATATTACAGTCCTCCCACTAGATAAATATACAGTGTCTGATCACATGATAGTGCTAGTGTCAATTTTAATTTGTGTGTCACCCTTATTTTAAGTGCAATTTCTAATAAAAGTTATATTTTATTTCAACTCAGTCCGGAAAAACCGTCTTACAGTCTAGGCTCAGAGTGCTTATAAGTGCATACTTACAGAAGAGATTCACATCTCTGTGAATATCTTCTTAGTTTTCTGGAATAAGTTGTACCTTGGTTGGTCAATTTGATACCAACCAGGACGTAATCTGTATACCATATAATAACTTGTCCTGTGATATACCTTAGCCTTCTTGGCGCTCCTATATATCCAACATTGTACCTTTCTCATTAGATCTATTAGGGGGTCTTCTTTATAGTGTAGCATGTATATATATACATTTTTGCAGGCGCTGGAAACTTCTCTCTCTTTTTGTTAACATTGCCCTTCTCAAAGATCCAATAAGAAATTCATATCTGCTAAATAAAGTGAAATACATCATTGTTAATGAAAGCTTCTCCAGGTTTCAGATATTTACAGCCTTAGGGCTAGATTTATCATAGCCGAGGTGTTACCGGGGCACGTATACGCGCCCCTGTACGCCTCAGCTCGCCTGTGGTGGGGGCGAAATTACCCGTAGGTAATCAACATTGCACATGAGCGCAATTTTGTGCTCGTGTGCAATCCTGCTCGCGCACAGCCAATCACGCTGCGGGGCAGGAGCTGTCAATCTTCTCGGTCGGACTCGACCGAGGAGATTGAGTTTTGCCACCTTAGAGGTGGCGAAGAGCGTAGGGAAGCAGTGGTCTGCCGACCGCTGCTTGATAAATCACGGCGAGCAGGTTCTTGTGAGAACTTGCTGCCGTAGGGGCTTGATAAATCTAGCCCATAGTATACTGTCCTCACTACTGATAGCTAGACAGCTCGTTACCAAACCAGACAGAAATAGCTTTGTGTTTATTCCAAATTGATTTTTACTTCTGAATAGTTATTTTGCAAAACTGCAATACAATAAGAAAAGTTGAAATTACAATATGTACTTACACGTGGTGCTTGCAATACATACAATAATACATGTTTCTAACACAGAAAGCTTACATTTAAACCTTACAGCAAATAGCAATGCAATTCAAATGTACAATGAACTCTTAGCAAACAATAAATAACTTACAGGCATATGTATATTTAGAGGCAAATATGAAGAGCTGATTTCCATGCTTCTTGAAGCTAAGATTGCTCAGATGAGCAGGTATTCAACAACAGGGCAAAATAATTGGAGGAGAGACTATGGACAAGAGGGTACAGTAAAAGAAGTACCAAAAAAGCCAAAATATAGAGCTCTACATACTCCAAGACATGACCTCCTTTTCAAGAAATACAAAAACAGCTCGAATATACCGAGGCTGATTATGACATACAACAGCCAAACACCACAAATTCTGAGTATCATACAGAAAACATTGGAACATCTTAATGATGGATCCGACATTAAAGACCATCTTAGGAGACAGGCCCTCAGTTGGATACAGAAGGACGAAAAACCTAAAAGACTGTGTAACAAGTAGTCATTTTCAAAGAAAGAAAACCTTAACAGCATTCAAACCAGGAGCACGCAAATGTGGCAACTGCAGCACATGCAAATATATGCGTAACACTGATACTACTATCAGACAGGTTTGGTAAAAAACACAACATAAAAAGATACATAAGTTGCAATACAGAGAGTGTAATCTATGTACTACACTGTACATGCAATCTGTACTATGTAGGAATGACCTCGAGGAAACTACACCTGAGACTAATGGAACATTTAAGAAACATTAAAAACGCAGCGAAGGATAAGGAAGAAATGAAAGCCATAACTAGTGTAGCTGCACATTTCTTAAAATTCCACAATTCCAATCCAAATGACCTACAATGTTGGGGTATAGAAAAAGTGAGTCTAGGAATGAGAGGAGGCAACTTGGAAACAGCTTTACTGAAAGCTGAAAGCCGGTGGATTTATTTATTGAACGCAGTTCAACCACACGGACTAAATGAACAGAACAATTATTATATTTTTCTGTAAAAAATACATGAATAACAACAGTGAGTGATATAGAATCCCTGTATATTAAGTAGAGACATAATCTACAATATAGATGAATTATTATGAATATATCATAATACAAAAACTGGACACACAACATATGTAATAAACAATAAAATTTAATATATTAATGAAAACATAGAAAGATAGTAATAAGAAGACATCACAAAATATATATTTTTAAAAAAACTTTTTAAGAATCAACGTTCACCGTTCTCCCCAATTCTGGCACTAAAATCACATTAACACATAATTCACGCATATATCACACAGTTCCCAATTAATTTTTAAGATCCCCCAAATAACACTCCAATTCACATCATAGAACTACCTCAAATACTTGTTCTATCACCACTGACTGAATGTTAGCTATAAATATAAACCAGCCACAGCAGTATTAGCATGCAACATTAGATTGCAGTAAGAACACGTTTGTCACCTATAATATTTACACTTAACATGGAAATCAATGTCACACTGAGGAATAATCAGACAAAAATAATTTTATTGTTACCAAGACACTTATAGGACCCAACAAAACATTCACATTTAGATTAAAATCCCACAAGTTTTTTCATAATCATTTTTCCCCCAAGAGCACTCACTCATTGGAGCACTAAGGTGACCACAATGTCGTATTATAGAATATTGAATATAACATATCAAAGGCTGTCAAGTATATTAAGAATATCAAGTCTGATTAATAAATGAAACACCTTGTCTGGTATTTAACATATAAAAGAGTATGAAATATGAATACAGATGAACTACCCAAGGAACCCTAATGAGCTTTGAGAGAATCTGACATGTCATGCAGTGACAGCTCACGAAACCCCGACAGTAGATAGATACTATCATTAGCATCAATTGATTGGAACCGTAAGCTGTCAATCTTCAGAATTTGTCCAACCGTAAAATACATCAAAAATCGAAGAAGGCGGGACTTCCGGTCTAACCGGCATATACCCCCAAACAAAGCCCGGAGGGGCGAAACTAGTCAGGAGTCAGCGTGAGCGTTTGGGCGCTCTGGTTTTAACAGCCTAGCACTACATGTTGATCTAGCCACATAGAAAATTATAGCTATACTTAGTTAATCTGTTGAACAGTCTGGGTTGTGCCAGACTTAGCCAGTGTTAAAGTAACCTAAAACATAGGTATTTATTAAATTGTATACACTCTGAGATAGTGCCAGAGGCAGTGAATATTGGCTATACTTAGCTTTTACAAAATAGAAAGAAAAATATCGACAAATATAAGAATAAGCGAGTATTTACTCCAATACAGGCTTTGGTTGCAGAGAAAACGGAGCCAAATATAATTCTGAAACATAGTGGCAATACAGAGCTTATGCTTCCTTCCAATTAAGCCATTATACAAGTGCGGGTTATATGCCTGCAACGCATATATAGCCAAATACAATTTATATTAACATAGGCAACACAAAATTAGTGTTGTCTTTAAATTTTGATACTGGTATTTAGGCTGTATGTTCAAAATGTACACTAAGCATAACTGAAATTGCTACGTAATTTGAAACAAAATACATTGCAACCCAGAGTCACATGTACCACTCACTGAAGAGTATTTGCAATAAAAGCAAGTCTCTTGGCAGCCCTCTTGAAGTGGAGGGACACAGAGAATATACTGTATAAAAAGCTTTATTCTGATAACGGTGAAAAACAGTACATTATACCGGAGTTGCTTTCAAACTAAATCTTCTAATATTTTCACGTTCAAGTACATAAGAGATCGTGATATTATACAGCCACACAAAGGCAACTCCTGAATAACATACATAGATCGTTCTGAATAGAAGCAACTAATCAGCTACAATACACAGGGATTAGAGTGAAATTTCCTGGCGTATATCACATATATCAAAAACACAAGGGTATCCCGGTATACGGTATAGATTACGTAAGATATTGATATACAATACATACCCAGTATTTGGGACCCTTTATACTAAGTATAGCTTAGTTAATACAGCACTGCTTAGGAGGCACATATCAATTGACTATAGGCCACAGATATTACAGTCCTCCACTAGATAAATATACAGTGTCTGATCACATGATAGTGCTAGTGTCAATTTTAATTTGTGTGTCACCCTTATTTTAAGTGCAATTTCTAATAAAAGTTATATTTTATTTCAACTCAGTCCGGAAAAAACCGTCTTACAGTCTAGGCTCAGAGTGCTTATAAGTGCATACTTACAGAAGAGATTCACATCTCTGTGAATATCTTCTTAGTTTTCTGGAATAAGTTGTACCTTGGTTGGTCAATTTGATACCAACCAGGACGTAATCTGTATACCATATAATAACTTGTCCTGTGATATACCTTAGCCTTCTTGGCGCTCCTATATATCCAACATTGTACCTTTCTCATTAGATCTATTAGGGGGTCTTCTTTATAGTGTAGCAGGTATATATATACATTTTTGCAGGCGCTGGAAACTTCTCTCTCTTTTTGTTAACATTGCCCTTCTCAAAGATCCAATAAGAAATTCATATCTGCTAAATAAAGTGAAATACATCATTGTTAATGAAAGGCTTCTCCAGGTTTCAGATATTTACAGCCTTAGGGCTAGATTTATCATAGCCGAGGTGTACCGGGGCACGTATACGCGCCCCTGTATGCCTCAGCTCGCCTGTGGTGGGGCGAAATTACCCGTAGGTAATCAACATTGCACATGAGCGCAATTTTGTGCTCGTGTGCAATCCTGCTCGCGCACAGCCAATCACGCGCGGGCAGGAGCTGTCAATCTTCTCGGTCGGACTCGACCAAGGAGATTGAGTTTTGCCACCTTAGAGGTGGCGAAGAGCGTAGGGAAGCAGTGGTCTGCCGACCGCTGCTTGATAAATCACGGCGAGCAGGTTCTTGTGAGAACTTGCTGCCGTAGGGGCTTGATAAATCTAGCCCATAGTATACTGTCCTCACTACTGATAGCTAGACAGCTCGTTACCAAACCAGACAGAAATAGCTTTGTGTTTATTCCAAATTGATTTTACTTCTGAATAGTTATTTTGCAAAACTGCAATACAATAAGAAAAGTTGAAATTACAATATGTACTTACACGTGGTGCTTGCAATACATACAATAATACATGTTTCTAACACAGAAAGCTTACATTTAAACCTTACAGCAAATAGCAATGCAATTCAAATGTACAATGAACTCTTAGCAAACAATAAATAACTTACAGGCATATGTATATTTAGAGGCAAATATGAAGAGCTGATTTCCATGCTTCTTGAAGCTAAGATGGCTGCTGTGAAACTGAAAGTAAAAACTTTTCATTGACAATTGAGAACTTTATTAACACAGGACAGGACACTTCCTGATTCATTCTTGAAAGGAACTAAGCTGTAATTACAATATAAAACCATCAGATGGCATCAACATAATAACCATATAATAGACAGAACACTCCCCACTATTACATGATCTATAAATTATTATTAAATTCAACCAGATAACTCTTTACTTTGAAAAAGAACAATCAAATCTGACACAGGTCTGAAATATACTGTAGCAGTCCCTTGTTTAATGATTTTGACCTCTACCATCACCACTAGGAATGGCTTTTACAATAAGACTAATTTTCCATCCATTGTGCTTTACTTGAGAGTTTTCAACAATACAAGATCTTCTTCTTGAACGTTTTGTTTCTCTTTCCATTTTCTATATTTCCATGTTTGGATACATTTGATAGTCACTGTTTCAGCTTGCAAGAAATCTAATGAATGGCATAACCCTTTGCAGCAATGCCAGCCTGTACATGACTCCTTTTGAGTGCTGCTAGAAAATGACTTGGCAATGTGAATAAGTATTGCTATACCTCTCACAAGGGACTTCTACTTTGAGAATCTGAGAAATCTATGTGAGTTTAACTGGCGTTCATACACTTCAGTTTTTAAAGCTGTCACTTCAGGTCTGATCTCACTGTCAGAATCTGGTTCAATGGAAAGGAGACATGATGGTCTTCTTTGTACTTGGAACCTTGAAAAATCCACTTTTCTTCAGGCTATATGGCAGTTTTTCAATTATTGGTTTGATGCCACGAGCTGTGTCTAGGTATGCCAGTCCTGGCAAAAAGCCCCCTGTCTTAGCTGCATTCACCTCCAACAACATGTCACCAAGTTCTCTTAACTTTATGTTGTCTTTGTTTGAGATTTTGGGGAAGTTTTCTAGCTTCTTTAACAGTGCATTCTCAATAGCTTCAGGGCTGCCATAACATTCTTCTAGTCTCTGCTATACCATTTTAACTCCATCAATTGGGTCATGAACATGCACTGACCTGATTCTCTTAGCCTGTTGAGATGACTCTGGTCCAAGACACTTAGTCAGAAGATCTAGGTCTTCTCTGGCCGTAAGATTAAGATCTCTGGTGATACCTTGGAATGATGTCTTCCATGCCCAGTAGTTCTCTGGTCGATCATCAAATGTCAGTAGCCCTGTACTCAGTAACTCTTGACGAATTAGGTGCTTTGCTAGGTCAGTAGCCTCTGAAGTTCCTAATGTACTATTTCTGAGAGGGGATATGTGAGAGTCCATATAATGTGATGGATGTTGTGGATCAGCATAGCCTCTGCTTTCTTGAAAGCGCACCCTTGATGTTGAGACATTTGCAGTGTCAGCCTGGGAAGGAGGGTGCAAGTCAGGAATACTTGGAGTGGACTGTAAAAGTGTTGAGTCAGGAAACTGTGGTATTATGCTGGACATAGGTTGGATAGGAGCATGCTCTGTTTTATCTTGGTCCAGAGCATGGTTCTGTACATACTCACTAGTCCTTTGTACTGAATCATGGGTAGTTATTTCTGAAAAATCTTGGAGTGGTTCCTCTTCTAGTTCAGATGCTGCTTCATAGACTGCTGCTTCTGCAGATGCTGCAACTGCTGCCCTTTGAATATCAATCGTATCTATCAAATGTATATTGCATCTATTGATCTATGCACTTCGTATCTATCAAATGTATATTGCATCTATTAATCTATGGAATTTGTATCTATCAAATGTATATTGCATCTTTTGATCTATGTAATTCGTATCTATCAAATGTATATTGCATCTTTTTTTTTTTTTTATAATATTTTTATTAAGGTTCTGAGGCAGGCATACAAAAAATACGAAAAGCAAAACATAATGTCAGTGGTATACAGACATGGTAAAATACAATTAGGTGTGCAAACAAAGTATAACGCCAGAAAAGAAAATACAAGGGTATGATCTGGAAATATGGTGCCTATTGCTTCAGGAGTCCCCCATATGACAGAAGAGGCCACTCTTGGACCTCACTTGGAAGCTCAAAACCTTAGTCTGGGGGATATTTCTAGCGAAAGAGACCACTTTTGGATCTCCAATGAGAACCTCTATTTTATACGTTAATAACGTTTCAGACAAGTGTGTGTATCAGGGTAGTATAATATTAAAAAGATATAACTAAAGCTTTGCCTGCCAAACAACTAGCATAGGAGATTTTAAAGGTAAAATCTACTATATGGAGGGGCCCCACCCAGGTCCCAGAGCTTTAAGTATGCGGGGCCAAGAGTCTAATACATACAGTGAACGCAACTTACTTTGGATAAATAAAACCGCCAAGTTGTGGGGAAGTTCTATAGTCAAACTAAACCTCTGCAAAACAGATAGGAGGGGAAAAGGCCCAGCCACAATAGCTAAGGGAGAGGAGTAACAATCATTTGGTACAAAACTAGTAGCTATACTGCGACTGACTAATAACGATAGACTAAGCTGGGAACAATAACTATATCTCTTCTATGTGGGGTAAGAGACCTGTGCAGTGCCATGTATCAAAATACAGCGCCTTCTAAAGGAAAGAGCATCATCAGTAGGAACCTGGGTGTAGGCTATAGGCTCTAAACTATAAGGGACATTTATAACCTAGGTAGGTACAAGTATGAGGGGAAAAATCCTCCCACCACCCTGGCCACAGATGGCGAGAGAAAACAAAAAGAGTCCCTATTGTAAGCTAAATCCCTAGGTGTATAAGTAGGGGTGTTAACTAAGTTAACGGTTGTGTAGGCTATATTTATACATATAAATAGTATATAAACTAGATACTGAAATGTAAGTGTCTGTCTATTGGCAGATTGGTGAACGCTATACAAGCTGTAGGGAATCTCTAAGTATAAGCAAGATAACACTGCTGAAGCACTGCAATAGTGTAGAAAATGTTTCATGGTCCCAGAAAGGACATACATTAATGAGTAACAGTCCTAGAGTGGAGCCATAATTAAGATAACACATAACATTCTTAACAGGAAAAAAAAACATGCAATTACTGGAAGTAGTTAAAGTAAAATAGAGGATCATAAATACACAACTAGCAGTTAGATAATGACCTATGGGTTGCTGCTAGAATTACCCTTGGCAATTGTAAGATATAGAAGGGTCAACTATAAATCATTCCAGCCTCTTGCCCCATTCACCGCTTAGGACCAAATGGTAGCCCCCTAGGGAACCCCCATACAAACTAATTCCAGGAGAATATAACTAGGGCATAGTGGTGCTAAGGCAGTATCAAATATGTATATAGAGAGTACCTCAGAGGTCACAGCTGGGAGGGTACAGGAACGTTGTATTAGGACCTCACTAAGAGCAAATGGTATTATAAATAAAGGAAATAACGGTAAACATTTAACATTCCCCTTCGTGGTGCTATGTGTGGAGCAGGGAATGCGTCATAAGTAGCTATACTTTAACAAGAATAGTGGAGGAATACCATGCTGCTCCTTATAAAATACAGGCCTATATTTTGTGATAACCACGGGATCGTAGCCCCACTCTTATAGCAAGCAGTTACCCCTCAAATAATAAAACTAGATGCTAAACATACAGTCCGTAGGGAAAGAATGCTCATTCCTTGAAGCATAGCGATATTCTCCAGTAGTTCCCACAGATGAAGAGAGAGAAGCATGACAGTGTTCCAGTTCAGCAGCACCAAGCGTGTGCAGGCACTGATGCAAATTCACCTGTGCTCCTTATGCTATACTCCGAGGGACAGTCTGATGCGGACCGCCAGGGTCCCAACTCCATGGCAGCCGGGCTGTATTGGGGTTCTGCTCCACTCTTAGATGCAGGAACTCGCTGATCTGGGCAGGATCCCCTGCTAGAGACTCCTTAGGGATGTATGCGGCAAAGATCCGTAACGGAACAAGAGTTGGCCTCATTTCACTTATCCCCACCTCAGCTATGGGATATTAGACAAGCGTCTGCGCTGGTAAAGTATTTCGGCCTTCACCTCCCGGCAAGATCACATGCGGGTTCCAGTTCACTGTGTTCCGAGGCAGCGCTAAGGATGGGGTAAGCCCTGTGGTTCCAGCCATTTCAACTAGGGGCAGAGCAGCGAGGGCATCCAAGCTAGTCTCCAGACGCTCTGCTAGTTGCACAGTCCCCACAGCCATCTCACCGGCAATGGGACTGGAGGCGGGCGATGTGCGCCGGGGCCCCAGAGCGCCACCACCCCCCCCTTCTATAGTGACAGGATCTGGTTGAAGTGATTGCAGGACCGGGCCGTCACTGCCACCGGTCAGGGAATTATGTAGCGCGTCCGCTAAAGCAGCGTGGTGGCCATCAATTAAAATGCGCAGCTCCTCCCAGAAATAACTAGTTATCTCCATGATAGATAGACAGTGATGATCTTTAGGCAGGCAGATGAAACGTGATAAGTCTTATAGTTTCTTGTATTAGACACACTGTGCCACTTAACGACAAGGCCCTAGTGTGCCTCGCCGGGGGGTATAATGCAAAGGCCTCAACCTTCCAAACTGCTCCGGGCGCTCAAAACTGCATATATCTTGTCGGTGTGAGGCTCGCCAGATGCAGGTTCTCAAACTGTTTGAAGATCTGTATGGTTTACTAGTATTCGAGCTGTGTAGAAGGTCATGTCATGGAAAGATAGATAGAATGCAGGAGCAGTGTGGAAAAAAGCAGCCAGTCATGGCCGCCACCCCTATATTGCATCTTTTGATCTGCCTTGCCATGGGTCTCAGACCGCATGTCTTATTGTTATACTCTGTCAGGGAAATTATATATCTATCAAATCTATCTATTTATCTATCGAATCTATCTAACTATCAATCGTATCTATCAAATATATATTGCATCTATTGATCTCTGTAATTCGTATCTATCAAATGTATATTGCATCTTTTGATCTATGTTATTCGTATCTATCAAATGTATATTGCATCTTTTGATCCATGTAATTCTTATCTATCAAATGTATATTGCATCTTTTGATCTATGTAATTCATATCTATCAAATGTATATTGCATCTTTTGATCTATGTCATTCGTATCTATCAAATGTATATTACATCTTTTAAATTCGTATCTATCAAATGTAAATTGCATCTTTTGATCTATGTAATTGGTATCCATCAAATGTATATTGCATCTTTTGATCTATGTAATTGGTATCTATCAAATGTATATTGCATCTATTGATCTATGCAATTCATATCTATCAAATGTATATTACATCTATTGATCTATGGAATTCGTATCTATCAAATTTATATTGCATCTGTTGATCTATGTAATTCATATCTATCAAATGTATATTGCATCTTTTGATCTATGTAATTGGTATCTATCAAATGTATATTGCATCTATTGATGTAATTTGTATCTATCAAATGTATATTGCATCTTTTGATCCATGTAATTCGTATCTATCAAATGTATATTGCATCTTTTGATCTATGTAATTCTTATCTATCTAATGTATATTGCATCTTTTGATCTATGTTATTGGTATCTATCAAATGTATATTGCATCTATTGATCTATGTATTTATCTATCAAATCTATCGATCTCGTGGTTGTGCAAATGGACTGTTTGCGGTTGTTTGCGGTGCGTTAAACGGGAAGTTTGGTCTGTCATTGTGAAGCGGGCGTAACCCTTACACTACCTGATCGATACAACATCATACCTGATGTTTTAAAGCATGTTATTCCAAACAATTTAGGAATGTTAGGTGATTTATGCCCTTTATGGCTTAAAACCAGAGACTCTGCATCAACTATGTAATTTTCCGTGGGAGTTTTGCCATGGATCCCCCTCCGGCATGCCACAGTCCAGGTGTTAGTCCCCTTGAAACAACTTTTCCATCACTATTGTGGCCAGAAAGAGTCCCTGTGGGTTTTAAAATTCGCCTGCCTATTGAAGTCTATGGCGGTTCGCCCGGTTCGCCTGTTCGCAAACATTAGCGAAAGTTCGCGTTCGCCGTTCACAAACGTAAAATTTTAGGTTCGCGACATCACTATACAAAAAGAGGAACTGGAAAAATAATTGTGCTTTATACAAAAATCATAACCACCATTAAAAGGGTGGGCCTCATGGACTCAATATGAAAGAAATCAATTTATCAGGTAAGTTTTTACATAAATTATGTTTTCTTTCATGTAATTGGCAAGAGTCCATGAGCTAGTGAAGTATGAGATAGAAATACCCAAGATGTGGAAGTCTACAGAAGAGTCACTAGAGAGGGAGGGATACAATAACAACAGCTATTTCCACTGAGAAATTAAATCCACACAATAATTAATTTTTTATCAAAAAACAAATCAAAAGCAGTAGAATCAAACTGAAACAGCTGCCTGAAGAACGTTTTCTACTAAAGACTGCTTCAGAAGAAGCAAATACATAAAAATGGTAAAAATGGTAAAAAATATAAAAGTATGCAAAGAAGACAAAATTACTGATTTGCAAATTTGATCAACCTAAGCTTCATTCTGAAAAAGTCCAAAAAAATGGCGACTGAACTTAATAGAATGAGCTGCAAATCTCTAAGGCGGAAAAACAAAAGCTTTAATCAGGATGCCAAAGAAATGGCAGAACCAGAAAAATAGCAAATAGACTAGAAGTCTTATGAAATCCTAGTAACCTAGATATAGAATTATAAAGCTCTTACCACATCCAAATGATGTAAATAACTCTCAAAGAATTCTTTAGGGTTAGGACACAAAGAAGGAACAACAATTTATCTACTAATGTTGTTCAAATTCACAACCTTAGGGAAAAAAGAAGTCCACAAAACAACTTAACTAGATGAAAAAATCAGATGAGACTTACAAGACAGAGCTGATTAATCAGAAACTCTTGTAGCAGACGAGATAGTCAAAAGAAACAACACTTTCCAAGAAAGTATATAATCTTCAAAGAAAACCTAGGCTCAAAAGAAAAGAGCCTGCAAAATCTTTAAACCAAATAAGACTCCGAAAAGGAGAAATTAATAAATAAACAGGCTTGATACCAACCAAATCCTGAACAAAACAGTGAATATCAGGAAGGTTAAACAAGCTTTCTTTAAAATAAAACAGAAAGAACAGATTTGTCCCTGCAAGATATTTGCAGACAAACTTATCCAAACCATCCTGAAAAACTAAGATCCTAGGAATTCTAAAAGACTGCCAATAGAATTTATGAGAACACTGTAAAATATAGGTTTTCCAATCCTGATAATACATGTTCCTTGAAACAGAATTATAAGCCTGCAACATAGCGATAACTGAGTCAGAGAAACCTCTATGACTCAACACTAATCAATTTCCATACCCCCAAATTAGTAATTTGAGATCCCGATGGTAAAATAGCCCCTAAAACAAGAGGGCTGGCCAAAGAGAAATCGGCCAAGGATGGCAACTGAACATCCAAACAAGATCCACATACCAAACTTGTGAGGCCATGCTGATGGTATCAGAAACACATGACACTGTTCCAATATGAACTTGGACATCACCTTTGGAAGAAAAAAACAGAGGCGGAAAGATGTAGACAGGTTGCAAAACCAAGACACTGTTAATGCATCCACCATCTCCACCTGAGGAACCCTGAACCTGGAAAGGTACCTGGGAAATTGAGAAAATCCACCTCCCAAATGTCTAAAATCGTAGAAAATAGACAGGAGATGAATTCCATCTAAGAACGTATTCAAGATACTTCTTAATTGCTAAGGAACTATGAGTCCCTATTGTTGATTGACATATACCACATTTGTGATATTGTCTGTCTGAAATCAAAAAATGAAAAAGTTCTCTCCTAAAAGAGGCCAGGCCTGAAAAAACTCTGAAAAAATAGCACATATCGATTGGAAACCTCACCTCTTGAGTCTCTAAACCCCTTGTGCTGTCAAAAGACCCTCAGACAGCTCCCCAACCTGTAAGACTTGTATCCATTAAGAATACAGTCCAGGAAGGATGAACAAATGGAGGCCCCCTGAATAAAATGATGATAGACTAATCACCAAAACAGAGAGAGTAGAGTGTTAGGATTTAAAAATATCAACTGTGATATCTAAAAACAGTCCCTGTATCATTGATTCAGTATGCAAAGCAAAAAGAGATCTCAGATGAAAAACGAGCAAAGGGAACCACGCTCGATGCTGCAGTTATGAGACCTAAAACTTACATGCACATAGCCACTGAAAGAAATGTTCTAGACTGTAAGTTAGACAGGCTAACGCCACTTACAATTGACTTATGTCTGAGAAAGACAAAAACATGAACACAGAATCCACCTAGAAACCCAAAAAGAAGTTCCTTGTCTGAGGAATCACAAAACTTTAAGGTAAATTAAATCCTCTAACCATGTCTTGAAGAAACAACAAACTTAGTTGATTCATGAGTGATTCTACAAAAAGAAAACTCCATATATTTGAATACTGCTCTTTCATATGTATGTATTGGGTACTTGTAAAGGGACTCAAGACGCTGCTCATTTAATCAACCTCGGAAAGGATGAAAGGCTAAATGGACCTTGCCAGGAATCGAACCTGCAACCCTCAGGTTGCTACAGAGCTCAGCCACAGTGAATTAGCATGCTGAGCTATCTGTCCGGCTTTAATAAAAGAAAAGATTCTGCAGCGCTGTCCATGGGTAACAAAGATAAAAGGACTGTACAATATGAGAAACCAGACAAAATGTAACAAATAAATACAGGGGGAATTGGGAGCCCTGTTCCTGTGGGAACTTACAATCAAAATGGGTAGGAGGGTGAGGACTGCAAAGGTGGGAATGATGTTAGTGTGGAGTTAGATGAGGGCAACTAGTAGGCAAGTGGAATTCATTAGTTACCAATTTGGTGATAGGCTTCCATGATCAAGAAGGTCTTTAGGGAGCGTTTAAAAGAAGGAGAGGTTGGGGGAAAGTCTGACAGCTCGAGGATGTGCGTTCCAGAGGGTTGGTGCCGCATGAGAGAAGTCCTGTAGTCTAGCATGAGAGGAGGTGATGGTAGAAGAGGCAAGGAGTAGATTATTGTTAGATCTTAGGGGACGGGCTGGAGTATATTTGTTGATGAGTGAGGACAGGTATGTGGGGGCTGCATTTGTAAGGGCTTTGTAGGTCAGAGTGAGAATTTTGAATTTAATACCAAGATACCATCCAAATAAGGAAGCACCACAATACCCTACTCTCTGAAGACAGAAAGAAGGGCATCAAGAACCTTTGAAAAGATTCATAAAGTTGTCACTAAGCCAAATGGAAAAGCGACAAATTGGTAAAGCTTAAAAGAAAAACTCAGAATCCACAAGTGGTCTGAATGAAATAAGATATGAGGATAAACATCCTGAAAAATGTAGTGGACATAAAATGACCTTAACAAAAAGGCATAATAGTCCTTATAATCGCCAACTTAAAAGTTGAGACTCTAACAAAACAATATAAAAGTTTTCAGATCCAAGAATGGACGGAATAAACCTTTCTTCTTAGGGACAAAGAATAGAATTGAATAGAAACCCCAATCCTGTTCCTGCAAAAAGAACTGGCATAATCACTCCTGAAAATAATTCACAGAGTGTACTGAGAAAGAAAGATTCTTCCCCTAGGAGGTCTCATTATAAAAATCTATTAAAATCCTAAAAATAATATAGAATTTGGATTGAGTTCATCCAAAAACAATTTAATCTGCCCCCCACCAGAAGGACTGGTTTGAGAACCGCACCTTCATGCAGTCTAATAACTAGTAATTATAAAGCATTTTTTCTCCCAGAAGGATACAAAAAAAATGCTTCTTCAGCGCTTACACTCAGAGTTAACCAAATTAGCAGCTGATAAAAAAGGAAATTTATGCTTACCTGATAAATTAATTTCTTCTATGGTACGACGAGTCCACGGATTCATCCTTTACTTGTGGGATATTATCCTCCTGCTAACAGGAAGTAGCAAAGAGCACCACAGCAGAGCTGGCTATATAGCTTCTCCCTTAGCTCCACCCCCCAGTCATTCGACCAAAGGTACAGGAAGAAAAAAGGAGAAACTACAAGGTGCAGAGGTGACTGAAGTTTAAAATCAAACAATATAATCTGTCTTAAAATGACAGGGCGGGCCGTGGACTCGTCGTACCATAGAAGAAATTAATTTATCAGGTAAGCATAAATTTACTTTTCTTGTATAAGGTACCACGAGTCCACGGATTCATCCTTTACTTCTGGGATACAATACCAAAGATACAGGACACGGATGAACGGGAGGGACAAGACAGATGGTTAAACAGAAGTCACCACTGCTTGAAGAACTTTTCTCCCAAAAATAGCCTCAGAAGAAGCAAAAGTATTAAATTTGGAAAATTTGGAAAAGGTATGAAGCGAAGACCAAGTCGCAGCCTTACAAATCTGTTCAACAGAAGCATCATTTTTAAAAGCCCATGTGGAAGCCACCGCTCTAGTTGAATGAGCTGTAATCCTTTCAGGAGGCTGCTGTCCAGCAGTCTCGTATGCCAAACGGATGATGCTTTTCAGCCAAAAGGAAAGAGAGGTAGCCGTAGCCTTTTGACCTATACGTTTTCCAGAATAGACAACAAACAAAGAAGATGTTTGATGGAAATCTTTGGTTGCTTGCAAGTAAAACTTCAAAGCACGAACCACGTCCAAGTTGTGGAACAGACGCTCCTTCTTAGAGGAAGGATTAGGACACAGAGAAGGAACAACAATTTCCTGATTGATAATCCTATTAGTAACAACCTTAGGAAAGAATACAGGTTTGGTACACAAAACCACCTTATTAGCATGGAAAACAAGATAAGGCGAGTCGCAATGCAATGCAGATAATTCAGAAACTCTTCGAGCCGAAGAGATAGCAACTAAAAACAGAAGCTTAATATCTATGGAATGCATAGGTTGAAATGGAACCCCTTGAAGAATTTTAAGAACTAAATTCAAACTCCATGGCGGAGCAACAGGTTTAAACACAGGCTTGATTCTAACTAAAGCCTGACAGAACGACTGAACGTCTGGAACATCTGCCAGACGCTTGTGCAGTAGAATTGATAAGGCAGATTTCTGTCCCTTTAAGGAACTAGCTGATAGCCCCTTCTCCAATCCTTCTTGGAGAAAGGACAAAATCCTAGGAATCCTGAACTTACTCCATAAGTAGCCTTTGGATTCGCACCAATAAAGATATTTACGCCGTATCTTATGATTTTCCTAGTGACAGGCTTTCGAGCCTGAATCAAGGTATCTATGACCGACTCAGAGAAACCCCGCTTGGATAAAATCAAGCGTTCAATCTCCAAGCAGTCAGCCGCAGAGAAACTAGATTTGGATGCTGGAACGGACCTTAAATAAGAAGGTCCTGTCTCAGTGGCAGAGTCCATGGTGGAAGAGATGACATGTCCACCAGGTATATCAAGGCATACCAAGTCCTGCGTGGCCACGCAGGTGCTATAAAAATCACCGAAGCTCTCTCCTGTTTGATTCTGGCAATCAAACAAGGAAGGAGAGGAAATGGTGGAGACACATAAGCCAGGTTGAACGACCAGGGTACTGCTAGAGCATCTATCAGTACTGCCTGAGGATCCCTTGACCTGGACCCGTAACCAGACACCATGAGATCCAATTCTGGTTTGCCCCATCAATTGTGCAAACACCTCCGGATGGAGTTCCCACTCCCCCGGATGAAAAGTCTGGCGACTTAGAAAATCCGCTTCCCAGTTCTCCACTCCTGGGATACAGATTGCTGATAGATGGCAAGAGTGAGTCTCTGCCCATCAAATTATTTTGGTAACCTCTTTCATCGCTAGAGAACTCTTTGTTCCCCCCTGATGGTTGATATATGCTACAGTCGTGCTATTGTCCGACTGGAATCTTATGAATCTGGCTGAAGCCAGCTGAGGCCATGCCAGAAGCGCGTTGAATATCGCTCTCAGTTCTAGAATATTTATCGGGAGGAGAGCCTCCTCCTGAGTCCACAAACCCTGCGCTTTCAGGGAATTCCAGACTGCACCCCAGCCCAATAGGCTGGCGTCCGTCGTCACTATGACCCATGCTGGCCTGTGGAAACACATTCCCTGGGACAGATGATCCTGTGACAACTACCAAAGAAGAGAGTCTCTGGTCTCTTGATCCAGATTTATCTGAGGAGATAAATCTGCATAATCCCCATTGCACTGTTTGAGCATGCATAGTTGCAGTGGTCTGAGATGCAAGCGAGCAAACGGAACTATGTCCATTGCCGCTACCATTAGTCCGATTACCTCCATACACTGAGCCACTGACGGCCAAGGAATGGAATGAAGAGCTCGGCAGATGGTTAAAATCGTTGATTTCCTGACCTCCGTCAGAAAAAATTTCATGTCCACTGAATCTATCAGAGTTCCCAGGAATGGAACTCTTGTGAAAATTCTGGGAGATGTGGCCAACCCGAAGGGAAGAGCCACAAACTGGTAATGCTTGTCCAGAAAGGTGAACCTGAGGAACTGGTGATGATCTTTGTGGATAGGGATGTGTAGATACGTATCCTTTAAGTCCACGGCGGTCATATATTGACCCTCCTGGATCATTGGTAAAATAGTCCGAATGGTCTCCATCTTGAAGGATGGGATTCTGAGGAATTTGTTTAGGATCTTGAGATCTAAAATTGGTCTGAAGGTTCCCTCTTTTTTGGGAACCACAAACAGATTGGAGTATAACCCCTGCCCCTGTTCTGTTTTCGGAACTGGGCAGATCACTCCCATGGTATATAGGTCTTCTACACAGCGTAAGAACGCCTCTCTTTTTGTCTGTTTTACAGGCAATTGAGAAAGATGGAATCTCCCCCTTGGAGGAGAATCTTTGAAATCTAGAAGATACCCCTGGGTTACAATTTCTAAAGCCCAGGAGTCCTGAACGTCTCTTGCCCAAGCCTGAGCAAAGAGAGAAAGTCTTCCCCCTACTAGAACCGGTCCCGGATCGGCGGCTACCCCTTCATGCTGTCTTAGTGGCAGCAGCGGGCTTCTTGGCCTGTTTACCCTTGTTCCAAGTCTGGTTAGGTCTCCAGACTGACTTGGATTGAGCAAAATTCCCCTCTTGCTTTGCAGCAGGGGAAGAGGTAGAGGGACCACCTTTGAAGTTTCGAAAGGAACGAAAATCATTTTGTTTGGTCCTCATCTTATTTGTCTTATCCTGAGGAAGAGCATGGCCTTTCCCTCCCTTTCCCTCCAGTGATGTCTGAAATTATCTCTTTCAGTTCAGGCCAGAATAGGGTCTTACCCTTGAAAGAGATGGCTAAAAGCTTAGATTTTGATGACACATCAGCAGACCAGGACTTAAGCCATAACATTCTACGCGCTAAAATGGCAAAACCTGAATTCTTTGCCGCTAATTTAGCCAGTTGAAAAGCGGCATCTGTAATGAAAGAATTAGCTAGCTTGAGAGCCCTAATTCTATCCAGAATATCATCTAATGGGGTCTCAACCTGAAGAGCCTCCTCCAGAGCCTCGAACCAAAAAGCAGCTGCAGTAGTTACAGGGACAATGCACGCTATAGGTTGGAGAAGAAAACCCTGATGAACAAATATTTTCTTTAGGAGACCCTCTAATTTTTTATCCATAGGATTTTTGAAAGCACAACTGTCCTCAATATGTATAGTTGTATGCTTAGCCAGGGTAGAAATAGCTCCCTCCACCTTAGGGACCATCTGCCATGAGTCCTGCATGGTGTCTGATATGGGAAACATTTTCTTAAAAGTAGGAGGGGGAGCGAACAGAATACCTGGTCTATCCCACTCCTTAGTAACAATGTCCGAAATCCTCTTAGGGACCGGAAAAACATCAGTGTAGGTAGGAACCTCTAGAAATCTGTCGCTAAAACCTCCCTGAGCAATAAGCGGAGGTGTTCTAGTTTAAATTTATTAGCCGTCATATCTGAGTCTGTCTGAGGGAACATCTTTCCTGAATCAGAAATCTCTCCCTCAGACAGCAAATCCCTCACCCCCAACTCAGAACATTGTGAGGGTACATCGGATATGGCTAATAAAGTGTCAGAGGGCTCAGCATTTGTTCTCACACCAGACCTACTGCGCTTCCCCTGCAACCCAGGCAGCTTAGATAAAACCTCTGTGAGGGTAGTATTCATAACTGCGGCCATATCTTGCAGGGTGAAAGAATTAGACCCACTAGAAGTACTTGGCGTCGCTTGTGCGGGCGTTAATGGTTGTGACACTTGGGGAGAATTAGATGGCATAACCTGATTCCCTTCTGACTGAGAATCATCCTGCGACATACTTTTAGTAGCTAAAATATGTTCTTTGCAATTTATTGACCTTTCAGTGCATGAGGGACACATTCTAAGTGGGGGTTCCACAATGGCTTCTAAACATATTGAACAATGACTTTCTTCAATGTCAGACATGTTGAACAGGCTAGTAATGACTACAAACAAGCATGAAAACACTTTATTTAGTGAAAAAAACAACAATCTTAAAAAACGGTACTGCGCCTTTAAGAGAAAAAAAGCATACACGTTCTGCAAAACTGCTTTAAAATGCATCAAATTTTTCAAATTTTTGCAAGCAGACTCAATATGGGTAGTTAAGTTTGCCCCACAAGGAAATTTAACATTTAACCCCTTAATGTGCAAACCAGATTGAAATCAGGCCTAAATCCGGAAAAAAAACACCCCCAGCGCCTACCTGCCCTCAGGGATTGTAAATATGGGGTTAAAGCTTCAATTTTGCCCAAAACATTCACAAGGGCCCTCAGGAGTTGGAGCTTGCTGCTTGCTGAGTGAAAATGACTGCGCATCTGAGGCGCAAAAATAGGCCCTGCACATTTCACTCAATGTCTCTACAGCCTCAAAGAACCGCACCAGAGCGGTTTTAAACTAGCCATGTGGGTTCTGAGACCCAAAAAATAAGCCAAGTGTACCCTCAATAAAGTTGCCCAAAAAACGTTATTGCCCACAAAACGTTAACAGCACTCCCAGTTCATAAAACGTTTGCCCACAAACATTCAAAACTCAGTGTCAACCATTTTTGTAATTAACCCCTTATGCAAGCTTAGTAATGCCTTTCTATAGCTCTTAGGATTACTGCTTACCCTTACCCTCAAGGGGATACTGTCAGCCTTTCTGAAATACACAGTCTCTCCAGAAAAAATGACTGAACATACCTCACTGCTATATAGCATGAAAACGTTCCTCACACTGAAGTTTCTTGTACCCCTCAGCCTCTGTGGGAACAGCACTGGATCTTAGTTACAAATGCTAAGATCATCATCCTTGAGGCAGAAGTCTTCATCCATCTGCTGCCTGAGAGTAAATAGTACACACCGGTACCATTTAAAACAAAAACCTCTTGCTTGAAGAAATTAAAAACTAATATTTTATCACCTCTTTCACTTTACCCTTCCTAGTACTTAGAGTAGGCAAAGAGAATGACTGGGGGTAGAGCTAAGGGAGGAGCTATATAGACAGCTCTGCTGTGGTGCTCTTTGCCACTTCCTGTTAGCAGGAGGATAATATCCCACAAGTAAAGGATGAATCTGTGGACTTGTCGTACCTTATAGAAGAAATAGTAGTTATTGTTACCCAAATAAATGGTACACAATAAATTGACCTCAAAGGCCAAAGAGCTGTATAATCCTGCCGGGAAATGAATCTATGATCCATTGATCTAGAACAAGCATTTTTAGTCAGGACATTAACCAACTGTCCTACATCACCGGACCAAAAGTAGGGCAGAAAAAAACTCTAAACCTCCAGAAATAGTGGAGATAATAGAAATCAAACAAATTATTATCCTAACAAGAGAGAGATAATAAAATATATTTGAAATCATAATAATAGATATAGTAAACATAATTAAATGTATATATCTAAAGTAAATAAACAGAGTTATATACTTAAGAATCTGAAACTGCTTATGCTAACTGTTCAACAAAGGATGAGAGAACAGTAATGTCAGCCACAGATAAAGCGGAGCTAAAAATATAAACAGTACGTGAATATACTCTACTAAGGTTATATTCAAATTCTAAAGAATCCTGAAAACAAGTACCAATTTCCATAGAAATAGTAGTACAGTCCCAAGAATGAATCAGAATAACCATTCTCTAGAATATAATACAGATAGTATATTGAATAAGAAAAAACCTCAAAAGCAAAAATGTTAAAATCCAGATTTGAAAAGGATTATTAACATAGTTAAAGGGACACTGTACCCAAAAATTTTCTTTTGTGATTCAGATTGAGCATGACATTTTAAGCAACTTTCTAATTTACTCCTATTATCAAATTTTCTTCATTCTCTTGGTATCTTTATTTGAAATGCAAGAATGTAAGTTTAGATGCCGGCCCATTTTTGGTGAACAACCTGGGTTGTCCTTGCTGATTGGTGGATAAATTCATCCACCAATAAAAAAGTGCTGTCCAGAGTACTGAAACCAAAAAAAAGCTTAGATGCCTTCTTTTTCAAATAATGATAGCAAGAGAACGAAGAAAAATTGATAATAGGAGTAAATTAGAAAGTTTCTTAAAATTGCATGCTCTATCTGAATTACAAAATAAAAAAAATGGGTACAGTGTCCCTTTAATAGGAGGACTAGACTCCTAAAAGCTATAAACAGAAACATTTCCTTAACAAAGAACAAAAAATGTTCAAATGAAAAATAAGGAGAATTTTTTACAAACTGTCTGAAACAGGATCCTTTGAGCCAAAGAAACCTTCATCAGTAGAATAAACTTAAATATGCTATCGGTCAGAACAAAATTAATTAAATCTTAACAATTTTGAAAAGACCTCAAAAGTTTACTTAAAGGCATAATAGCAGTCATAACCTTTTATGATATAAACAACAACATGTGATGTTTGCAGATGAAATCAAGTACATGAACTGAATATGTAAAAAACAGTAAATGTTATTGTACATGTAGAAACATTGCTAGCATAAAACATGATAAATAAATGCCACATAATTGAGCTGAAGAAATAACAACAGCTTAAAAAATGAAAAGAACACACTTAGCTTTGTAGAATTGTGTTCCAGGGCATCATAGTTTCTACAGTAACATCAGAGTCAGGATCAGAATGAGACATCTCGCAAAAAGTAACAGAAAAAGAAAAATAACATTAGGCAAAACATTCAATTTCCACAATGTAACAGTTTCAGTAGAGAAAAACAAAAGCAGGCATAGGGGCCCATTTATCAAGCTCTGGATGGAGATTGAGGGCCCGTGTTTCTGGTGAGCCTGCAGGCTTGCCAGAAACAGCAGTTATGAAGCAGCAGTCTAAAGACCGCTGCTCCATAACCCTGTACGCCTGCTCTGTGCAAGCGGACACACATCGCCAAAACTCAACCCGATTGAGTACGAGCGGGTTGATTGACACCTCCTTGCTTGCGGCCATGAATCTGCAGGGGGCGGTGTTGCACCAGCAGCTCACAAGAGTTGCTGGTGCAATGCTGAATACAGAGAGCGTATTGCTCTCCGCATTCAGTGAGGTCTAGCGGACCTGATCCGCACTGTCGGATCAGGTCTGCCAGACCTTTGATAAATATTCCCCATAATAGCTTTCAATGTTCATGAAAACAGCGAGCAATAGAGGGAGAAGGGTAAAATAACTAAAATTTGGCGCTAAGACTGACGCAATACGCAAAAAGAAGCTAAAAAATGTTGGCGCAAAACTAACACCAGTAAATGACACAACTCGCACCATAACAAACACGATTGTGCCAAAACAACTAGCGTCAACAAAGACGCAGGATATGATGAAATTTGCCCACGAAAAAATTAAAGTCAAATTAGAAAAAGACTGAACCCCAGGTAAGAAAAAAGTTTAAATAAACTTCCCAAACATGATTCCTATACTGAAACTGTTTAGACTGCAAAGGGAAATATACATAGACCTGACTCATGGCAAATATAAGTAAAATACATATATTTAAAACTTTATATTAATGCATAAAGCGCCAAACCATAGCTGAGAGTGTCTTAAACAATGATACATACTTACCGAAAGACACCCATCCCCATATAGCAGATAGCCAAACCAGTACTGAAAACTATCAGCAGAGGTAATAGTATATAAGAGTATATCGTCGATCTGAAAAGGGAGGTAGGAGATGAATCCCTACGGCCGATAACAGAGAACCCTTGAAAAGATTTCCCACGAGGAAAACCATAAAATCAATAGGCAATACTCTCTTCACATCCCTCTGACAAACACTGTACTCTGAGATGAATTGTGCTTCAGAATGCTTAGAAGCACTTATCATAGAAGAAATCATAAAAAAAACAAGCACAAGCTTACTTCACCCTCTCCATAGGAGGCAAAGTTTGTAAAACTGAATTGTGGGTGTGGTGAGGGGTGTATTTATAGGCATTTTGAGGTTAGGGAAACTTTGCCCCCTCCTGGTAGGGATGTATATCCCATACGTCACTAGCTCATGGACTCTTGCCAATTACATAAAAGAAAAAACACTATCAACGAAGAATCCAGAGCACCTCAATTCTTCACCTCAACTTCTTTTGGAATCTGTGCTTCCTCCTAGTGGCCAGGTGTTGACTTCCAAGCGTAATGGCTCATGGACTCTCACCACCTTATAAAAAAAATTGAGCAGGAGAGGACAGCGATTACGGTAAGGTAAGTAACGTATTGGGGGGTTTAATCTTTAATTTTCTTTGTTTGTTTCACAGGTACAGGCAAGTCACATAGTGCAGAATTATGTAACATTAATATCTATATTGACTGCCTCTTTAAACTTTCAATTAAAAAAAAAATAATTAAATTTTACTTCTATTGTTAAATGTATCTATTGCTCTTGGTATCCTAGATTGAAACTTTTTTTTTTTACATAAGAGTATAACCTTGGTAGCCTCAGGAGCGTGCAAGTAAATTAAAGGGATATTAAAAGACAAAATTAAACTTTCATGATTCAAATAGAGCATGCCGTTTTAAACAACTTTCCAATTTACTACTATTAGCAAATGTGCTTCATTCATTCTGTATCCTTTGGTGAAGAGCACACTTAGATGAACAGTGATGCACTACTGGGAGATAGCTGGGGATTGGTGACTGCACATTTATGTTATCATTGGCTTTGCTGCTCTGGAGTTGAGTTTTTAACAAAGTATACCAAAAGAACAAAGCAAATTTGATAATGGAAAGTTGTTCCAATCTGCATTTTCTATATGAATCATCAAAATTGTGATTTTACTGTCCCTTTAACCACTATAAATCGTGTTCACGACTTGTGAAAACTTCTAAACCTAACTCAGAAGGGTTTCATAAAAAGGAGCTTAGTTGGAGCCAGATACTAAACCAAAGAGGTAAATCTGAATTATAAAGGATATTGGGAAAACAGTTTTAAAAATAGTTTATTCATTAAAGTTTACGTTTTTACTTCCATTTTCCTGTGGATATTGGCAGCGATACTATTGTTTGCATCACTGAGTGGTCTGTTAAATATCACACAGCTGCAGAACTGAGCGAATTGTATAAACAAGCAGGGAGCTACTCCTTGGAGCCTTAAAGGGACATACAGGTGCAAAAAGAAAATGTTATGTGTTAAAGCATTTTTTTTTTTATAGAAAGTCAGCTCCACAGCTGTAATGCACCAATTGGGAAGTTAGATTAACAAATCTGGCGAGCCAATTAAAAGAGAAATATGTACCTAGTCACCAATCATCAGCTAGCCCTGTTTGTGCATTGCTGCTCCTGAGCCTACCTAGCCGAATGCACATGCCTACTATCTAGGTATGTTTTACAACAAAGGATACCAAAAGAACTAACTACATTTGATATTAGAAGTAAATTGAAAAGTTTGTTAAAATTGCATGAATCATAAAAGTTTAGTTTTGACTTTCATGTCCCTTTAAGATGGGCTATCCTGATCGTGTGGATCAGGATGAAATCTTGTTTAATTATTGTTCGCTTGTGGAATTGCAAAATCAATTTTTTAATATAAGAAGCAAAAATAGATTTATTTTATATCCTGGTTTTCCTTGTATTTTGCATTGGGTTTAATGAGTTCTGACACTGCTAGCATTAAAATTGCAATAAGGATCTCTTTTATGCACGTAACAGAATGTTATTTTACACTTTGGGGCTGATTTATCAAGCTCCATATGGAGTTTGATGCCCCTGTTTCCGCACGAGCCTTCAGGATCAACCAGATTTGGCTGATTGACACCCCCTGCTAGGGGCGGCATTGCACCGGCAGTTAACAAGAACTGCTGGTGCAATGATAAATGCAGACAGTGTGTATATATATATATATATATAACTTCAAAATTAGTAAGAAAAAAGAAAATGCCACTGTAGAGCTATATGAGATACTGTGTAAAGATGGGGGATTTCAGCACTCAGTAGAACTCCATTTTACTCAATTAGGTGTTTGACTGGAAACAATCAAGAGACAAACACACGGATGCACATAAGTTCAGGTAACACGACAAATTTATTTACAAAGTAACAAACATACTGAAAAGACATTTGCAAATTGTTTAGGTACTAAAGAAAATATATTACTACCACTGCAGTGGAATATTTATCAATCATAATATATTAATAAAACAGCAATTTTATAGCAACATTGATTCCTGTAAAGCAGAGAGAAATATAACTATTAGCCATGCGGATTTACTTATGATCATATATACAACCTGTTTAAAAGTCCTCCTTATGGTTAACAAATAGGAAGAAACCATAGGTTCATAAAGAATCTGTTTCTGCCTGGGCCCAGGTTCCAGATGAAAAGAAACATGTTAAAGGGAGATTTTTCCAAGGCTCATTCTTTGCTTTTAACCATGATCTTTTTAACAGGACTTGTATGCTAGAACTCCGCGGTAAGAACGTCCTCTCTAGCTAGCATAAAAATACAATACTTTGTTGCAGAATGCCGTTGTTACTTGTAACCCAAGACAAATGCAGCTTTCCAGGAAACTGCAGTAGGTAGCGGTCCGAGTGTCTGCATCAATACACTCCTCCAGACTTCTGTGATTTAGTAACAGTCCAGGTATCTGTGTTAGTGCTCACCTCCGGATCCACCTTGTGTCCACAATTAAGGACTACAGTCACTAGTTTGGGTATGAGTAATGAAGTTACGTGCAGGGTCGGGACAGGTACTTCCGACATCAAACTGCTTTCTGCCTCCACTTCAAAGTCATACTACCTGACACCTGTGTCTCCTACCTATTATTGGATTCTTTTCAAGGGGGTGTGTTTAATCTCAGTAAATAATGGCCTAAATGAAAGAATAGAATATGCTTAGTTTTTGGGCTAATTATCGGAACTAAGAATAACCAAACTGAAATGTTTCTTGCTAGAAAAAATCTTTTAAATCAATAAATATTTTATATCAGATAAAACTAATACCTTCCATTATAAATGACTGCTCTATTTGAGTTCTCTTTTTCTCTCTGTCTAACCTAGTGTTATAAAAGATGGCAATATTTATATAGCGGAGCACGAGTTCTGTGTATTCGCGGCAGGTTTAAGATGCATTTGTATCAAACTCCATTCTCCTAATAATTGGTCAGTCTCTCTGGAGGCTTGTTTGTTTAAAACCAATCGTAAATGTTTATTTACTGAGATTAAACACACCCCCTTGAAAAGAATCCAATAATAGGTAGGAGACACAGGTGTCAGGTAGTCCTGATGAGGCCCCAGTTTTCGCTGAGCATTGTGGGGCGAAACGCACGTCGACAGACAGACACCTACTTACAGTGTACTCAAGTTCGGACGATTCTTATGAAGGCTAATACCTGCTATCCGATGCAGTCAATATCCCTACAAGCAAAGGTGATATGACTTTGAATTGGAGGCAGAAAGCAGTTTGATGTCGGAAGTACCTGTCCCGAATCTGCACGTAACTTCATTACTCATACCCGAACTAGTGACTGTAGTCCTTAATTGCGGACACAAGGTGGATCCGGAGGTGAGCACTAACACAGATACCCAGACTGTTACTAAATCACAGAAGTCTGGAGGAGTGTATTGATGCAAACACTCGGACCGCTACCTACCGCAGTTTCCTGGAAAGTTGCATTTGTCTTGGGTTACAAGTAACAACGGCATTCTGCAATAAAGTATTGTATTTTTATGCTAGCTAGAGAGGACGTTCTTACCTCGGAGTTCTAGCATACAAGTCCTGTTAAAAAGATCATGGTTAAAAGCAAAGAATGAGCCTTGGAAAAATCTCCCTTTAACATGTTTCTTTTCATCTGGAACCTGGGCCCAGGCAGAAACAGATTCTTTACGAACCTATGGTTTCTTCCTATTTGTTAACCATAAGGAGGACTTTTAAACAGGTCGTATATATGATCATAAGTAAATCCGCATGGCTGATAGTTATATTTCTCTCTGCTTTACAGGAATTAATATAATTGATTATTATTATTATTGATTGGATCAGCCAATTGGATTGAACTTGAATCTGATTGGCTGATTCAATCAGCCAATTAGATTTTTCCTACCTTAATTCCGATTGGCTGATAGAATCCTATCAGCCAATCGGAATTGAAGGGACGCCATCTTGGATGACGTCCCTTAAAGGAGCCTTCATTTGTCGGTAGTCCGTCGGTAAAGAAGGATGTTCCGCGTCGGCGGAATGAAAATTGAAGACCCGGCTTGGAAGATGACATCGCCCGGATAGACGACTTCTTCAGCCCCTCTTGGAAGATGACATCGCCCAGATCGAAGACTTCTTCAGCGCCGCTTGGAGGATCACTTCATCGGATGGAAGATTTCTTCAGCGCCGCTTGGAGGATAACTTCTTCTGCTCCGGATGTCCACTTCGGTTCCATCGCTGCTCGGCTGAGTGAAGACGACTCAAGGTAGGATGATCTTCAGGGGATTAGTGTTAGGTTATTTTAAGGGGGGTTTGGGTTAGATTAAGGGTATGTGGGTGGTGGGTTTTAATGTTGGGGGGGTTGTATTTTTCTTTTACAGGCAAAAGAGCTGAATTCTTGGGGGCATGCCCCACAAAAGGTCCTTTTAAGGGCTGGTAAGGTAAAAGAGCTTTGAACTTTTTTAATTTAGAATAGGGTAGGGCATTTTTTTATTTTGGGGGGGATTGTTATTTTATTAGGGGGCTTAGATTAGGTGTAAGTATCTTAAAATTGTTGTAATATTTTTAAAATGTTTGTAACTTATTTTTTTTATTTTTTGTAACTTATCTTTTTTATTTTTTGTACTTTAGTTAGTTTATGTAATTTTATTTAATTGTAGTTATTTGTAGGTAGTTTATTTAATTTATGTAATGATAGTGTAGTGTTAGGTTTAATTGTAACTTAGGTTAGGATTTATTTTACAGGTAATTTTGTATTTCTTTTAGCTAGGTAGTTATTAAATAGTTAATAACTATTTAATAACTATTCTAACTAGCTAAAATAAATACAAAGTTACCTGTAAAATAAATATAAATCCTAAGATAGCTACAATGTAATTATTAATTACATTGTAGCTATCTTAGGGTTTATTTTACAGGTAAGTATTTAGTTTTAAATAGGAATAATTTATTAAAGTATAGTGTAGTGATAGGTGTAATTGTAACTTAGGTTAGTTTTTATTTTACAGGTAAATTTCTCTTTATTTTAGCTAGGTAAGCTATTAAATAGTTAATAACTATTTAATAGCTATTGTACCTAGTTAAAATAAATTGAAAGTTACCTGTAAATTAAAAATAAATCCTAAGATAGCTACAATATAATTATTATTTATATTGTAGCTATATTAGGGTTTATTTTACAGGTAAGTATTTAGTTTTAAATAGGATTAACTTAGTTAATAAGAGAAATATTATTTAGATTTATTTAATTAATATTTAAGTTAGGGGGGTGTTAGGGTTAGTGTTAGACTTAGGTTTAGGGGTTAATAATTTTATTACAGTGGCGGCGGTGTAGTGGGGGGCAGGATAGGGGTTAATAAATTTATTATAGGTGGCGACGGTGTAGGAGGGGCAGGATAGGGGTTAATAAATTTAATATAGGTGGCGACGGTGTAGGGGGGGCAGGATAGGGGTTAATAAATTTAATATAGGTTGCGGCGGGTTCAGGGAGCGGCGGTTTAGGGGTTAAACTATTTATTTATTTGCGGCGAAGTCCGGGATCAGCAGGATAGGGGTTAATAATTTTATTATAGAGGGCGGCGGTATAGGGGGGGCAGGATAGGGGTTACTAGGTATAATGTAGGTGGCGGTGGGCTCCGGGAGCGGCGGTTTATGGGTTAAGACATGTAATATAGTTGCGGTGGGCTCCGGGAGCGGCGGTTTAGGGGTTAATATGTATAGAGTAGCTTGCGGTGGGCTCCGGGAGCGGTGGTTTAGGGGTTAACATATTTAGTATAGCTTGCGGTGGGCTCCGGGAGCGGCGGTTTAGGGGTTAAACACTTTATTTAGTTGCGGCTGTGTAGGGGGGACAGATTAGTGGTGTTTAGACTCGGGGTACATGTTAGGGTGTTAGGTGCAGATAGCTCCCATAGGAATCAATGGGATGTCTGGCAGCAGCGAACTTGTACTTTCGCTATGGTCAGACTCCCATTGATTCCTATGGGATCCGCCGCCTCCAGGGTGGCGGTTTGAAAACCAGGTACGCTGGGCCGGAAAAGTGCCGAGCGTACCTGCTAGTTTTTTGATAACTAGCAAAAGTAGTCAGATTGTGCCGCACTTGTGTGCGGAACATCTGGAGTGACGTAAGAATCGATCTGTGTCGGAATGAGTCTGGCGGATCAAAGTTTACGTCACAAAATTCTACTTTTGCCGGGATCTAGCCTTTGATAACTAAGGCGAATCAGCCTCGCCACAAATACGCTGCGGAATTCCAGTGTATTTGAGGTTGACGGCTTGATAACTAGGCCCCTTAATATGTTTAAAAACTACATTAGTTGAATGTTGACAGCACATGTATTCCAATTTCACTTACATATTATTGTAGTAGTATAACAAAAGAAATCACTGTGTGTACTGCACACATTTTAGATGATTAATATCTTTCTATTATTATTGATTATCTTTAATTATCCAACGATATATTGCTATAGGTAGGCTGACCATATTTCCGCTTGAATAAGTGACACATATGATAAATACATATGTCATTATTCTTATTTCAAAACATTCTTTAAACAGCTCTGAAAACATCCCTGACATGTGTATTTTTCATGTGTCCCTTTTTAAAGTGGAAAGATGGTTACCAGAGCTATAGGTAACATATAATGTATAACCAATCCACATTTTCATAATGTATCTTGTAGCATTCTTTCTCAGTAAAAGGGACATGAAACCCAATAATTTATTTTATAATTTAGGTATAACATACTATTTTAAACAAATTTTAAATTTATTTCAATTCTCAAATTTGCTTCAGTCTCTTGGTATAATTTTTTTAAGGAGCAGCAGTGCACTACTGGTTTCTAACTGAACACAAAGGTGAACCAATGACAATCGGTATATATATGCAGCCACCAATCAGCAGTTAGAACATAGGTTGTTTGCTGCTCTTGAGATTACCTCGAAACACATTTCATCAAAAGATAACAAGAGAAAGAAGCAAATTTAAATAATATCAGTAAATTGGAAAGGTAGTTAAAATTGCAATCTCTTACATAATCATGTAACATAAAATGTGTGTTTCATGTCCATTTAAACCCTGCTGCTTCCTAAATAGTTCAGAATCCTCCTATTCTAATAAAATATATACTTATTACCAACAATGGATTATATTTCATATATCACAGTATTACGTTATTTAGCGTGACATTATGTGAAGCTTCATAGATAACAATATAGCACATACTAGTTTTTAAAATATAAATATGTTTCTTATTGACATGCAAAGCTGTAAAATGCGTCCTTTGATTGGATGACATTTTTACGCGATCTCGGATGCGCCATGTTTCTTAAGACGTCACATGCAAAGCTGTAAAATCCGTCCCTTGATTGGATGACATTTTTATGTGATCTTGAATGCGCCTTTGATTGGATGACGTTTTTACGCAATCTCAGATGCACCATGTTGCTTAAGACGTCACATGCAAAGCTGTAAAATCCGTCCTTTGATTGGATGACGTTTTTACGCGATCTCGGATGCACCTTTGATTGGATGACGTTTTTATGCGAACTCGGATGCACCATGTTGCATGCAAAAGCTGTAAAATCTGTCCTTTGATTGGATGACATTTTTACGTGATCTTGGATGCGCCATGTTGCTTAAGACGTCACATGCAAAGCTGTAAAATCCGTCCTTTGACTGGATGACATTTGTACACGATCTCGAATGCGTCTTTAATTGGATGACATTTTTACGCAATCTCGGATGCGCCATGTTGCTTAAGACGTCACATGCCAAGGTGTTAAATCCATCTGATTGGATTACGTTCTCCCGCAATATTTGATTTTCCACATAACCCACATTTGCGAATGAGAAGTTTAAAACCATGACTTTCTTGGATTATGGATTGTGTCAATCATGTCCATTGTTGAACCATAGCTGATAAAGAACACAAAAATATCTTTTGATGGCTGTCTCGTTGAAGAAACGAATGAAGGCAATATGTTTTTCATGCAGAATAAATTTTGAGGTAAGTGCAAATCCATGAATATACTCCATCTTGTTTAATATGTTTTTCAACAATATTTTTACTTTACAAAATAATTAATGTGTTGTTTTGGAATTTCTACTGTTATAATTCCTAAAGATGCGCTTTTGTATTTGCATGAAATAATAAATATGCATTGACCTTTATCATATGATAAATATATATGAGATGTCTACTTATTCTAGATGTTATGTCCTGATATTTTTTCTTAATGTAAATGCTCAGTATCGTGTCATGTATGGCTTTAAATATAGTCCTGTGAGCATATATTTCTAATGTAACTCTTAAAAGGACATGAAACCAGAATTATTTTATTTCACATACATGTTTAAGCCAGTGTGCAATTATCTTCTATTCTCAAATGTGCTTCAGTCTCTTGGTATAATACACTACTATATTTTAAGTAAACACATGGGTGAGACAATGACAATCGGTAGGTATATGCAGCAACCAATCAGCAGAGCAGTCCTAGATAAACCTTTCTGCAAAGGATAACAATATAATGAGTCAAAGAATGTGAGTAAGTGTGAATGTTGCTTAAAATGTTAGACTCTATCAAAATCATGTAAGAGAATGTTCTGCTTTCATACACCTTCAAAATTAAATGTCTTTCTTAAAAAATCCAAACACTATAATGTAGCTTTAAAAAAATAGACTTTATTTAACACGTCAAGAGAAATATGGCATACAGGCTTAGTATCCTATTCAAATATTTTCTTGTTTTAACAAGTATGTGTAGATATACCAACAAGCACTAAGGATTAGTATATGCTGGCATATGCTATTGTTTAAAGGGACATTCAAGTCAAGCAAAACATTAATGATTTAAATATGAAAAAAATGCAATTTTCTTCAAATTTCTATTAAACTTTTATCCCCAATTTAGCTTTGTTCTCTTGGTGTTCTTAGTTGAAAGCTAAACCTAGGAGGTTCATCTGCTCATTTCTTAGACCTTAAAGAGTGCATCTAATCTGAATGCATTTTGAACACTAGAGGGCATTAGTTAATGTGTTTCATATGGAAAACATTGAGCTCATGCAGTATAGTTACCCTGGAGTGATCACTAATTGGCTGAAATGCAGGTCTCTCAAAAGAACAGAAATAAGGGGTCATTTTGCAGAGGCATAGATACAAGGTTAATCACAGAAGTAAAACGTGTCTTGTTATTCAAAACTTGATAATGCGTAATAAAGTGTTTTCTTTGTAATCAACAATAATTCATGTTATGACTGTCCCTTTAAGCTGTGTTGTTGGCATCAAAACAGTGATATGCCATCATGTATAATTGTAATGGTCATTTTTTTTTAGATTAGGAGAACAGTTTGAACATCACATCGCAAAAACCAATCAATGTAATCAACAAGGACAGCATGTGATGATGTGGTCTCCACACACTTGTAAAACACACTCTGCAAACAATCTGCCTCCATGGACCCAGTCCAATAGAAGCCTATTAAATACAGAGTGTGCTCCACAAGTGTAAGAAGACCATATCTTCACATACCTATCCTTTGCACATTAAATAAATAAAAATATATACAAAATTAGTTTCTCTTCCTTCCCCTCTTCCCACAAGACTGAGGCTCTGGGGGGGGGGGGGGCAACTGCCCCCTCCGACGAGTTCTCATAGGAGATGTTTGGGGAAGAGGGGGAGGAGGAGTATTGTGAGTGGTTAATGGATCACCAGGCTGAGGAGGAGATTGAGGCAGAGGAGAAGATGGAGGAGGCCCAGGAGCAGATGGTGCAGGAGCAGATGGTGCCTTTGGCGCCACCCATATCCTTAAGAGTATTCAAAATATCTCTTTGCCCTTCGCGAATATAATTCAGTACTCCTGTCAGGTACACTTTGTATTCTGCCTGTTCCCTCCGGGAGGCACGCATCTCCTCAAGATCTGCACCTCTGCTATCTCTGGGGGATGTTCTCCTGAGGAGCTGATGCATGGCGGGCTGCTGGTGCACAGCGGGCTGCTGGTGCACGAGGGGCTGCTTCTTGAAAAAGAAAGAAATCGAGATATTAGCACAGTTCAAAATAAAGATGTAAATGTTCTATTTGAAAGTGTATTAATGAGGCTGCCTTTGTAAATCTATTGTAAGCAAGAGCAATCAATACGATTTCAGCATTTGCAAACCCGTCTTTCTGATATCTATATGGTCAATCTGAATGTTTTTTTGCGTTTGTCTTAAATCTGTTTAAATGCACACCTAATCTGTAGACTAGATACTAATGTGATGGCTTTTCTTGAAATCCAACTTTCGCAAGGTAATTTTGAATGCGTTTACATAATAATGTCTAAAAAAGCGTAATTGCGTTAGTCATATCCTTAAATAAATTTTGCGTGTGAATGGGTTATGAGGTGGATGTAAAGAGATTAGTAAATGAGCTTACCGGCAGATGAGAGGGGCAGGTTCCCAGTATTAACTCCTCTGATACCGACTATGGCCACCTCGGAGATGTTGGGACGCAGCATTTCCTCCCAGCGGGAATATTCAAAGATTATTACCGGACTGCCACTGGTCCCAGCTAGGTATTCCCTCTCCCTTGTGAGCTTTCTTTTTAGTTCAGCTCTTTAGTCCCGGTAATGGTGCTGAATCGACTTCACGTCCCTGTTATAGACTCCCACTGCCTTTACGGCATCCCTGATCTCATTCCACTACTTCCTCTTATCCGAACGAGTGGCCCTCAGTGCCTGCAGCCTCCTAGCCCTCTCCATATAAGCCTTTATAAGGGCCTCCTTCTTATCCATAGTATATCTCTCCGCCCTCTGCCTGGGCTTCCCATGCGATGTGAGCCTCTGTTCCCCGAACTGTGAAGCTCCCTGTCTATGCTGCACACCACTGGGCCCAGCCACTTGTTCATCTTCAACAATGTGGCTGGGTCCACCCACCCCTTCCTCTCCCCCTTCCTGTCCCATTCCTCTCTCCCTTCCTTTCCCCCTCCCTCTCTCCTGCCTAACCTCCTCTACAAGCTCATCCCTGACTCCGCCCTAGCCTCCTGCCTAATGAGATCTAATAGCTGCAGGCTAATCTGCCACCTATCCCCCTCTCCCGACATACTCAAACAAAATTAAGGTGCCCAAATTAAAGGGTGTCAAAATAATGAACAAAAAGTAAAAAGTGCTGAAAGTGTAAATTAAACAGACAAACGTATATGTGGAAAAATATGAAAATGAGGATATGTTTAACAAAAACCTATGGGATGAAAGGGAATGGGGTATGGGCTTAAAGGGAATGGGGTATGGGACGAAAGGGAATGGGGTATGGAGTGTAGTATGAGAGGGAATGGGGTATGGAGTGTTTGTAGTGTTAGTGATAAGTGTATGTATGTATTGAATGTGTTTGCGTGTAAATGTGTTTATATAATGAATGTAGGAACAAAACACTTGCACACTCACCCAAACAAACTCTCGCTCACTAACTCACATTCTCACACTAACTCACTCTCTCACTAACTAACTCTCACACTAACTCACACTAACTCACACTAACTAATTCTCACACTAACTAACTCTCACTAAATCTCTCTACTCTCAAATCTCTCTACTCTCAAATCTCTCTACTCTTAAATCTCTCCAAACCCTCCAATGCCTAGACCTGCACCTAACTCGAAAAAGCAATACAGTCAAAGAAGCCATTCTTATATTGGGCTTATATACCCTATATAAATGTTTAATGATGTATAGGTTTGCAAAGTAAAGGAGGTTCAGGTGTGCTGTCTTAGTAATTAGTATGTGTGCAATGTGTATTAGTTGTTTGAATTTGCGCATGCTCATATTGAGTTTGTATTTGTGTAATGTGTATAATGCTATGATGTCATAGTGATCATTTTGCATAACATTCTTCAAAAGTAGTATCTGTAAATGTAAATGCAGATTTTTGATGGTCTCGTATTTGTCAAGTGCTGTAAATGTTTATTTATACTAATGTTCCATAATCTTTAATGCAAATGTTTTGTTTGTGTATCAGTGTGCAATTCTTTTTTCATCTTGTTTTGTTCCGTGTTGCAAGATCTGAATGTATTTAGCGATTCCTCGTTTAGTGTAAATGTTGTGCATTATTTTTTGGTTACGATTGTGAATGTTGAATGCGTATGTGCTATGTTGCGTGAGCGATTGTTGTTTGTACATTTAAGCTGTGTTTTTGTTGTGCATTATTCCGTATCCGTAATATGACAGAGCAGTGTGTATTTCTTGCGAGATCGAGTATTAGATGAAAAATCCATGATTAGTTCATTTAGCATTGATCTTTATGGGAGAATCTTTAACGTGCCCGTAATTACACTTATTAAATAAACGCGGTGCTCGTGTTACTGCGACGTGTTACAAGGTTGTTTTCAGACTCGTAATACCTACGTTAAAAAAGATACGCAATGGAAATAACGTACAAGTAATTAGGCAGCAGCCATAACGCAAAACTCATAATCTGGCTGTCTGTTAGTTGGTGATGATTATTAACTTCTGAGGGGAGTCCACAGAATAAAGACACAGCCCAAAATTTACCAGGGCATAATTGTATTTATACAAAGCTAGTAAATAGAAAAGTGGATGCACCGTTATAAGGTACATCCAAAAAGACCAGGGTACCTGCACCTTCCCAAAATAAATAACTAAACAACAAATATTTCTATTGCCAAAATATTTATTTAAATTATGATAAATACATTTATAATAAATACATATACAAATATATATACAAATACAAACAAGACACAGAAGACAACACATGGGCCCCTCATACAACTCAAACAGAGACTAAGCCAGCTATAATAATATATGTATTGCTGATTACTACACTATAAAGTGCCAAATTCTAACAAACCATTCTACTAAACAGCTACAGTTGTACATCCATAAATGGAAACTTGATAGTAGATTCAATAAGCAATTCACAAGTAGCAGTAAGTAGCAATTCACGTTAGTGACAGTAGACAACATGCAAAGCCGCATACGTAGCAGATAGCAAGAAAGTCCTGTGGAAGCTAGCCAGTCATGTAGTGTCAAAGCAATGATGTTGAAACAAACATAAAATATGCAAAGTCACTGTAAGAGCTGACGTTGGATTCCGCTATAACCCTGTGTGGGGTATCCACATGAATGGTATAAGTGTGCGGGAGAGGATTAAACTTCATGCAAACATCCATAAGTGGTCAAGTAAAAGATCCATACCGTATCCATGGAGTCTTAAATGTTACCTCTCCTTCCTGGATTAAACGATAGAACAATGCAGTCCTCACTCACTACTCCTCCACACAGGGAAAACCGTAATGGGCGCCATGTACTAAGGCATCAAAATTTTCACACAGACCGTATCGAATTAACCCGCCGGCATTCGCACCATGCGGATAGAACTTCATAACATGAATGTACTAAAAACCAAGCCGCAATAATTTTGCGTCTAATCTGTGTCGAAGACAATCAGATTATTGATAACTTTGAAGCTTCGCTCGGTGCGAAAGAACAAAGTTACTAAGCAGTCTACGACCTAATTGGTTTAGTTCTTCACCCACGTGACCATCTAGGTGTCATAATCTAAGCTATTTATTTGGTTCTGGAACATGGAAAGCACTTGTTTAATTCTTGCATTTCAAATCAACATACAAATAGAATAAAGAAAATTTAATAATAGGAGTAAATTAGATAATTTGCTTAACATTGCATAAATTGAACAGAAAGTTAAAATTTTATTTAATGTATTAATTGAAATCTTTATTTACTATTTCATAGGTGGTTCTGTTCGAGCATCGACTTCTGCATCTGTCAATACCCCATCTACCTCTTTAGGACAGCTACCACGTCCTTCAACATCACATCAAATAGAACATGTGAATATTAGACAACAACCACAACATGGGCAATATATATGCTCCACAACAAATACAAGCCATAGCCTATCGTCTGCTGATACTATTCCAGATGTAAGGGGCAGTACATCGGATACAGCGGTTGGAAGAAGCTCTGGTATGTATTTTTAAACCACTTATAATGAACCACTTGGAATAAACCGGTGGCAAAACATTGTAAGGCTGCCAACAGTTTTAATAGTCCGGGTATGGCTTGTGAACGCGCTATCATAGGCTCCAGGTATTCTGCTATTTCATTATAAAGTTCCATAATAGCTTTTCTGTCCAAACGGAATCTCTGGATAATCTCCTGATCAGAAATGCCTTCCAAACCCATACGTGGAAGGAAAACTCTAGGGACTCTGATTCTAGGGAGCTGACGTTGGATTCCGCTATAACCCTGTGTGGAGTATCCACATGAATGGTTTTTTAAGAAAAAGTCCACATATATGCCCACTTTTTCCACTATACCTAGTATAGCCACCTTTGTTAAAAATGTTTCTGATGAAATTGAACAGATACAACTCACTGGTATTGTAAACGATAACCTTACCCCCAAAGAACGATTAGCACTTAATGAATTGATAAGACATAAGGAGTTAGTTATTAAACCAGCTGACAAAGGGGGAAATGTGGTCATTTTGGATCAACAATATTACATGGAAGAGGCCAATCATCAGTTGGCAGTTGTGGAACAATACCAGAAAGTTACTCATGATACTTTTCTTAAATCACATAATGAGTTACTTTTCCTACTGAATAACGCAAGGAGGGAAGGCCTCGTAACAGGGCAGGAATTTTGTTTTCTTTATAAAGATAAACCCAAAGTTCCAGTGTTTTACTGGATACCTAGGTTACATAAATCGGCCACTAAACCCCCTGGACGCCCCATTATTTTGGGGATAGGGGGACCTACAGAGGGCATTAGTAAATATGTGGACTCTTTTTTTACAACCTTTTGTGTCCGAATTGGGGACCTTCACTCAGGACTCCATAGATGTAATTAAAAAATTAGATGGTGTCAACGTGTCTGAAAATACCCTTTTGGTCTCCTTAGATGTGGAATCTCTATACTCCTTGATTCCACATGAGGTAGGAGTACATGAATGTGAAAGTTTCCTAAAAACTCGAGGTATCGATTTTGATATGCATACTAAATTTGGGATTAAGTTCTGTTTCTGTTTTATAAAACATAATTGTATTTACTGGGTTCTGCAATATCAGGAAGAGCAATTAATGGGCAGCTGACAAAATTGTACTGACGTGCCAATCTCTTGATCAGTTAAAACAAAAGAAAAAAACATTTCATGCTGTGGAAAGCTACACACCATACTATTATACTCAAAATATGCAGAAATATAACTGATATCATCAAGGAAGAGGTGTTAAAATGTCTGTGTCAGAGTGATGAGAGCTATATACAAACCATTAGAGAATGACATGTACGCATGAAAGAAAGAATGAGAGGAGGAAATGGTTGAATACGTTGTGATATTTATATGGTAGAATAATAGTTTGCCTTGACATTTTAACATTTGAATATTTCAATACAATGAATTTTACGCTTTGTTAACAAATGTTACATTTCAACATAGCTAAAAATAAAGGCTGATGTGTTGCAGAGGATCTAGGAGACATTGTTGACAGTGTACGTTAAAAAGCCCATAGCACTGGGGGCAGTGTGTATAAAAATGCATTATTACTCCTTACTTAAAGGGATAGTAAAGTCCAAATTAAACTTCCATGATTCAGATAGGGTATGAATTTTTAAACAACTTTCTAATTTGCATCAAATTTGCTTTGTTCTCTTTTTATTCGGGGATCCAAGCACTCACTGTATAAGTGAATTGCCTGTGTGCTGTCTATGGTAGATAGGTAGAAACTTCAAAGAAAGAAGAGGCACTCACAGGACTTAATAGTTAATCATTTTATTTGTATTTCAACAAAAAAGATTCAGTCTCAGTCAATGTTTCAGTCCTCACAGGGACCTTTGTCAAGACTTTTTTTTTTATCGCACATACGGATAAAAAAAAAAGTCTTGACAAAGGTCCCTGTGAGGACTGAAACATTGACTGAGACTGAATCTTTTTTGTTGAAATACAAATAAAATGATTAACTATTAAGTCCTGTGAGTGCCTCTTCTTTCTTTGAAGTTTATATATATATATATATATATATATATATATATATATTTATATATATATTTATATAATGGACTTATAATTATATAATGCCTCTCTTAATGAAGACTTTAAATGCAATAACTGCTTCAATATAATTAAAGACTTTTTATACTTTCCACAAATGTTTGCTTCTCTAAGCCCTGGGTTATCACTAGTCAAACTGTGTGTTTCCTCTGTATCCGGTCCCAAACAATCTCTTTAGTCCCACATGAAAAACAAGCAAAGTTCCAAGGATATCAAAATGTAAAAATGGATATAACCAGTATTTAATTTGTTTTCTTTCAGAGATAAATTCGACAGAGCTTCCAGCCTCCTTTCATGCAACCCAGAGTCCTTTGTGAGTGTCTGGTAACTCAATTTATCCTGAACTATAACTCCGCCTTACTTTCTGTCTGTGATTGGATGAATACTTATTAACTTTTTGAAGTAATGCACCCAATGTTAAGTATAGCTGTAAAGCAATATATTCTCCAGCACCAGTGGCTATCGGTGTGCAAGCTGAAGGAGCCACTGCTGTAAGACTCCAAACAATCAGTAAGTCTATAAACTCAGCAGCACAACCAAGGAAGACTGTATTCAAACTTTATTCAGTACCAGGAGAAAAGACGTTTTGGGCTCAATGTCCCTTTAAGTATAGCTGGTTGTACTATTACTAACTGGCCACAAGATGGCGATGGTGAGTTGTGCCATAAATATGAACTATTTCTTACATTTTATCTATCTTAGAATTTTATATATTTAATTTACAGAAAGGGGTGAGCTTGAATTTATAGGGGATGATTACACATAAATGTATATATATTCATGTCTTCATGGCTTATCATTTGGGCATTGTCTTTTAAAGTTGGGCATATGGTTACTCTCATAACCTTATTTAAAATGAGGTATACATAGGCTTTAACATAGAGAGAGAGATTTATATATACATCAATCTCCATACATTCATTTAATATTTTTGTTTAACTAAAATGTACCAGTTTAAAATTAAATTCTCATGATTTAGATAGATACTTATTTATATATAAGGCATATACATATATAAATCTCCCTATGTGGGTATCTCATGGGTAAGTGTATGTTACAGATGAGGCATAATGAATTATATAGTAGAATATAAAGAAGAACAGAGGGGTGCCTCATGTGCAGGATCATCAAATACATGTGTAAACACAATGGCCTAGATATGGAGTTTGGCGGTAGCCGTGAAAACCAGCGTTAGAGGCTCCTAAAGCTGGTTTTAGGCTACCGCCGGTATTTGGAGTCAGTAAAAAATGGGTCTAACGCTCACTTTTCAGCCGCGACTTTTCCATACCGCAGATCCCCCTACGCCATTTGCGTAGCCTATCTTTTCAATGGGATCTTTCTAACTCCGGTATTTAGAGTCGTGTCTGAAGTGAGCGTTAGAAATCTAACGACAAAACTCCAGCCGCAGAAAAAAGTCAGTAGTTAAGAGCTTTCTGGGCTAACGCCGGTTTATAAAGCTCTTAACTACTGTGCTCTAAAGTACACTAACACCCATAAACTACCTATGTACCGCTAAACCGAGGTCCCCCCATATCGCCGCCACTCGATTAAATTTTTTTAACCCCTAATCTGCCGACCGCCACCTACGTTATACTTATGTACCCCTAATCTGCTGCCCCTAACACCGCCGACCCCTATATTATATTTATTAACCCCTAACCTGCCCCCCACAATGTCGCCGCCAGCTACCTACAATAATTAACCCCTAATCTGCCGACCGCCACCTACGTTATACTTATGTACCCCTAATCTGCTGCCCCTAACACCGCCGACCCCTATATTATATTTATTAACCCCTAATCTGCCCCCCTCAACGTCGCCTCCACCTGCCTACACTTATTAACCCCTAATCTGCCGAGCGGACCGCACCGCTACTATAATAAAGTTATTAACCCCTAATCCGCCTCACTAACCCTATAATAAATAGTATTAACCCCTAATCTGCCCTCCCTAACATCGCCGACACCTAACTTCAAACATTAACCCCTATTCTGCCGACTGGAGCTCACCGCTATTCTAATAAATGTATTAACCCCTAAAGCTAAGTCTAACCCTAACACTAACACCCCCCCTAAGTTAAATATAATTTAAATCTAACGAAATTAATTAACTCTTATTAAATAAATTATTCCTATTTAAAGCTAAATACTTACCTGTAAAATAAATCCTAATATAGCTACAATATAAATTATAATTATATTATAGCTATTTTAGGATTTATATTTATTTTACAGGTAACTTTGTATTTATTTTAACCAGGTACAATAGCTATTAAATAGTTAAGAACTATTTAATAGTTAAAATAATTACAAATTTACCTGTAAAATAAATCCTAACCTAAGTTACAATTAAACCTAACACTACACTATCAATAAATTAATTAAATAAAATACCTACAATTACCTACAATTACACCTAACACTACACTATCAATAAATGAATTAAATACAATATCTACAAATAAATACAATTAAATAAACTAACTAAAGTACAAAAAATAAAAAAGAACTAAGTTACAAAAAATAAAAAAATATTTACAAACATAAGAAAAATATTACAACAATTTTAAACTAATTACACCTACTCTAAGCCCCCTAATAAAATAACAAAGCCCCCCAAAATAAAAAATGCCCTACCCTATTCTAAATTACAAAAGTTCAAAGCTCTTTTACCTTATGACTTCAGCCGGATCATGGACCTCTTCAGCTCCCGCTTGGATGATGACTTCAGCCGGATCATGGACATCTTCAGCCCCCTGCTTGGGCTTGGATCAGGACATCGGAGGAGCTCTTCTGGATCGATCGGTGAACCTGGTATGGTGAAGATAAGGTAGGAAGATCTTCAGGGGCTTAGTGTTAGGTTTATTTAAGGGGGGTTTGGGTTAGATTAGGGGTATGTGGGTGGTGGGTTGTAATGTTGGGGGGGGTATTGTATGTGTTTTTTTACAAGAAAAAGAGCTGAATTTCTTGGGGCATGCCCCGCAAAGGGCCCTGTTCAGGGCTGGTAAGGTAAAAGAGCTTTGAACTTTTGTAATTTAGAATAGGGTAGGGCATTTTTTTATTTTGGGGGGCTTTGTTATTTTATTAGGGGGCTTAGAGTAGGTGTAATTAGTTTAAAATTGTTGTAATATTTTTCTTATGTTTGTAAATATTTTTTTATTTTTTGTAACTTAGTTCTTTTTTATTTTTTGTACTTTAGTTAGTTTATTTAATTGTATTTATTTGTAGATATTGTATTTAATTCATTTATTGATAGTGTAGTGTTAGGTTTAATTGTAGGTAACTGTAGGTATTTTATTTAATTAATTTATTGATAGTGTAGTGTTAGGTTTAATTGTAGGTAATTGTAGGTATTTTATTTAATTAATTTATTGATAGTGTAGTGTTAGGTGTAATTGTAGGTATTTAATTTAATTAATTTATTGATAGTGTAGTGTTAGGTGTAATTGTAGGTAATTGTAGGTATTTTATTTAATTAATTTATTGATAGTGTAGTGTTAGGTTTAATTGTAACTTAGGTTAGGATTTATTTTACAGGTAAATTTGTAATTATTTTAACTATTTTAGCTATTAAATAGTTCTTAACTATTTAATAGCTATTGTACCTGGTTAAAATAAATACAAAGTTACCTGTAAAATAAATATAAATCCTAAAATAGCTATAATATAATTATAATTTATATTGTAGCTATATTAGGATTTATTTTACAGGTAAGTATTTAGCTTTAAATAGGAATAATTTATTTAATAAGAGTTAATTAATTTCGTTAGATTTAAATTATATTTAACTTAGGGTTGTGTTAGTGTTAGGGTTAGACTTAGCTTTAGGGGTTAATACATTTATTAGAATAGCGGTGAGCTCCAGTCGGCAGATTAGGGGTTAATGTTTGAAGTTAGGTGTCGGCGATGTTAGGGAGGGCAGATTAGGGGTTAATACTATTTATTATAGGGTTAGTGAGGCGGATTAGGGGTTAATAACTTTATTATAATAGCGGTGCGGTCCGCTCGGCAGATTAGGGGTTAATAAGTGTAGGCAGGTGGAGGCGACGTTGTGGGGGGCAGATTAGGGGTTAATAAATATAATATAGGGGTCGGCGGTGTTAGGGGCAGCAGATTAGGGGTACATAGGGATAATGTAAGTTGCGGCGGTTTACGGAGCGGCAGATTAGGGGTTAATAATAATATGCAGGGGTCAGCGATAGCGGGGTCGGCAGATTAGGGGTTAATAAGTGTAAGGTTAGGGGTGTTTAGACTCGGGGTACATGTTAGAGTGTTAGGTGCAGACGTAGGAAGTGTTTCCCCATAGACAACAATGGGGCTGCGTTAGGAGCTGAACGCGGCTTTTTTGCAGGTGTTAGGTTTTTTTTCAGCCCAAACTGCCCCATTGTTTTCTATGGGGTAATCGTGCACGAGCACGTTTTTGAGGCTGGCCGCGTCCGTAACCAACTCTGGTATCGAGAGTTGCAGTGGCGTTAAATATGCTCTACGCTCCTTTTTTGGAGCCTAACGCAGCCATTCTGTGGACTCTCAATACCAGAGTTATTTTAAAGGTGCGGCCAGAAAAAAGCCAGCGTTAGCTACGCGGGTCGTTACCGACAAAACTCTAAATCTAGCCGTGTATAATTAAAGCCAAGTGGATTCTCACATATTAGTAGAGCACACCAATGTGCTGGTAGGTGCAGGCTGTAGAATTATCGGGTGTAACAGCTCACCCTCAACTAGGATTTCCTGTAGTGAATAGATGAAACATAGACAAAAAGCACTATATGTGCAGATCAATCAGAATATGATTATATCTAGTTTGCAAATGCCAAATGGGTACTCACATGCTGACCAAGCACACCAATGTGCTGATAGAAGCAGGCTGGCAGATTTAAGGAAGGTGTGTCAGCTCACCCCAAAAAGATTCTCCCAATGGGCAGGATTAAAGTGCAAGGAAGTATTAGTGGTTGTATTCCCATAAAATATCAATGAGCACAGGCAGGTAAGGTGTTTTCACTCAGAGTTAATTTTTTATAAAAAACAGTATTTATTAAAAAAAGGATAAAATCAAAATACAAAAAGTGGAATAATAATATTTCTCGGCACTATAAAGACTTTCCTCAGGCATAGTTTTCACCTTACCAATACCCCTGCTTTAAATAACTCCTACCTAACTCAAATGAACCATGTCCACTCTTTAGGGGGGCTTGTTCTCTAATTAATTTTATACACCTGCATGCTCTGAATCTACCTATATGATTAGCAAACATTCAGGTTGTATTTATTATATTGCACCATGTATGAAGTAGCAATCATGAAGCACATATATTATATTGTGCCATCTATGTATGTATGAAGCAACAATCATCAAGCACAACATATTGCCTTTTCTATCAGGAGGTTACATTACAATTAAGTACATTTCATTATTATACATTTCACTTCATTATACATCTCAAAAAAATTAATAAACATTTCAGTATATGTTACATTTTACACGATTATATATTATTGTCTCACAAAAATTTGTATTTCAATATCTTATCTCACAAATTCCTCTATCCCCTCTTTCAATATATGGTAGTACCATGTTCGATCCATATATGAGATCAAACCTCAGAGGGGATAAAGGGTGTGATTTCAACGAACGATAGCTATGTTAGTCTAGTCATTCTTATCTATTTTTATTGTTAAAAAGAACCCTTTGTTTTTAGACAGATCTCTACCCGGATCCTACATTTGTTTCTCTGGTTTTTTTTTATATATATATATATATATATATATATATATATATATATATAGTCGCTTGATTTTCTTTTTTTCAGAAATGTAAAGTGTGTCTGGTTGTTTGCAAACACTCCGGATTAAGTGTGTATAGTTTGCAGACATTCCGAATTGTAAACACTCTGGATTAAGTTTATATTGGGTATGGTGCACTTCTGTATTTAGTCTGTTCTGTGACTTGCTTAGCCAATGCATATGCTGATGGGTATAGGAAGTACACATATGTGGGGCCTATCAGAACGGAGGTATGTCCATTCTTACTACCGCCCACTCCATCCTAGGACTAATGAAATTAGCCTTTGTAGGTTTTGCCCTTAGTACTATCATATGATAGGTCTACGTGGGCTAACAGCTGAATGCACCGATGGTGGGTCTACACTTAACCCAGACAATCAATTGTCATGATCAGGAAGGTATAAAATACACCTATGAGCCCTATCCAAAACTAACCTGCTACTGTACTTCTAAACCGCAACCAAGAATTTATCGGCCATGAGCGGTATATACATTATATTTATATCTTAATCTGTCATGATTCCTTAATACATGGTGGTACCGGGGAGTATAATTTGGTCACCCCTGTTAATCAGTATATATCTCCATATACAATATATAAGCATACAAATTAAATATATATATATAGATAGATAGATAGATAGATAGATAGATAGATAGATAGATAGATGGGCATGTATATACATACCATACTGGTTACTGCATATACTTAATTCCATATTTAACTTATCTATATGTTCAAACATGTGGTTAGTATATACACTGGTTATCAGTTAATTATTTGTACAGCATTGGAACACAATTTGATGTAACATTTTTTTATACATTTTAACATTTCTTTCCTGACAGACCTTATGAATTTCATGTCTTTTTGCTCAGATGTGGGGGTAGACTGTGTCTGAGTTGGCCCCTAAGCCAGGTGGCATCTCATTAACATATGAGTGTGGCCCATAGGATTGTAAATCTATTCACAATAGTTTCTAGACTATGGGATTCCCCCTTTGTTTCTCTTTTGTGCTTACAGAAGGGGTTATCCTAGCAAAAGTCCTATTACCTTCTCTTGGAAAAATGTTTAATTTTCTTAAATTGTGTCTATAAGATAAAGTCTTTTAAACAAAAGGTGTAGCTTGATTCAATTTGGAGACTGAATGCATCAAAAGTTTTAACAATGGTGGGGGCTGAAGAGGAAGTCTTTTGAAAACAGGTTTCACACCTTGAACAAACTTTTATAGGACAGTTTGCAATTTTAAAATATAGTGTTTCTGTTATAAGAAATGCAATATTTTTTCCTGTGCCTATGATTATATGAAATGCAATATTTTTCCCTGTGCCTATGAATAAACATATCCCCCTTTACAATTTCTCTATATGTAGGATGCATATGGAGGGATTGGCCTGAATCCTTTGATAGTTTGTACTGGGAAAATATAGCAACAGATGATCTTAGGATCTTGCTTTTATATCCTTGAAAGCAAACATGCAGGCTCGGTATATTCGTCGTCTGGTATCTTCAGTCAGCAACCCCTCTCCAATTCCTGGCGGCCATGCAGCATCAGGAGAGAAGAATCTCCGGCTGAGATACTAGACAGTTTTGGAAATTTTATAGTAAAGCCGGCAGTAGGATGTAGAATAATAAGTGATGATGGATCACGTGTGATCAATCTGTTATCGGATCCTGATAGAACAATACATTCAAAAACCCTTGTATTGAGTATTTTCACTTCAACAGATACAAGGTATATGTCAAATAACTGCCTGTCAAGCTGAGGATTTCAGTTCACCTCCATGCTTGATGGTGGCACTACATTGTGCATTTGGTGCAGGGAGTGTATTCCTATAGTAACCCCCTTTGAGGTTAGTAAATTTTCATGCAATTCCAAGTCACTCCCTTAATCATTGTGTCCTTTGGATGCATGTTGCTTTTCTCTTGAGGTTCCTCAGAATGCCTTAAAACATTGTGGCATCTGTGAATCTTCAGCTCTGTGGACTCTTTAGGGGGTAGTATCCCCTTCCTCCTGGAGTTCTGTCACTGGCAGGACCTTCGCTGCCATCTGTGTCCTTCTGGTTATCACTGGTTGGCTCACTGCTGTTATCTGGGCTGCCTTCCTGTAGATTTCTGGATTGAAGCATAATCCTCATCTGTGCTCTCGAGGTAGTCATTCAATCTGGGCTCACACAACATCTGTTCCTCCACTGCATCATTCTCATCATAATCAGGTCTGGATCGGATCGTGTTCTTACTAGGAAGAGACAACTGAGATGAGTATCTGGAATTCATACTTCAAACATATCATCAATTAATTTAAATTCTTTACCCTCTAAGTTAGGTACTTTATTTCTACCTGTTCTTCTACACTTCATTACTGGGGTAGAGGTATATCACTTAATTCTCCTTCTATGACTTGTAATTGGGACCTAGGATGGCATACCCGCAACTGATTAATGTGGACCCATTTATCTATAGGACTATCTTTTTTAGGGATCCTTATTTTATAGGTGACTGGGGATATTTTGTCAGTAATGACAAAAGGACCCTTCCATGATGGAAGGAACTTCCTCTCCTTAACCTGATCTCTTCCAAAATTGTAAAGGTAGACTTTATCATTGATTTCATATTACTTTTTTGGAAGTCTTGAGATCATAATTCTTCTACCAGTCATCACTTCAAAAGGTGACAGCTTAGTAGCACTACTTGGGGTTGCTCTCTATGACATTAGGACCAGAGGCAATTTTACATCCCAGTCCTTACCTGTTTTACTCACAAACTTTTTGAGTATTTTCAACACCTTGGTCATCACTTCGCTAGTGAAGTGGGTCCCCCAATTGGATTCGATTCGGTGGGGTAAACCAAATCTGGAAAACATATGGTTGATGAGCAATGCTGTGCATGTATCAGCACTATTATTAGGTGCACTGATGCACTCTACCCATTTAGTGAACAGGCATGTTACTGTCAACATGTATCTGTTACCTCTTGACCTAATTACTGGACCAATAAAATCAATTTTTATATCTGACCATGGCATTACTATCCACTTTTCTGCAATGGCACTCTATGTGTTGGAGCAGTGGGTTGGAACTGTGGACAGATTAAACAATCTTAGTAGGTTTGAACATCCTTCAACATATGTGGCCAAAAGGCATAATCACCTAATATTTCATATGTGAGTTTGGCACCACGATGGCCTGACGTGGGAGCATCATGGGCATGTTGAAGCATGAGAACTCAGAACTGGGTAGGTACAACCCATTGTTGGATACCTGCTTTGGAGGTTCTAATTAACAAACCATCCTGTAACTTGAATTGTGATTTGGACTTCATTAAGATTCTATGATCTTCCTTATTAATACAGTCCTCTTTTGAGATGGGGTTGTTTTCAGGATCTTCTATGTGTTTATAGAAGATAACTATAATAGGTTCTTCCTTTTGACTAGTGATCAGGTCGTCACTAGGAGAATCCTGACTCCATTGTACCAGGTTAGGCTCCTTTTGTTATTTAGCCTGGTTTCTGGTAATGGCTTCTACCTGAATTTCACCCATTAAGTGGTCAATATTGAGGAGCTCTCCAGTTATGGCTCCTTGTTTGGCTAATGAATCTGCAAGGTCATTGCCTTCCTTATCAGGGCCTAGAATCCTGGAATGACCATTGGTCTTTTACCAGTGTATGGTTAAACCATTGGACACCACTAACTTATACATTTCGCAGAACAACTTGCCATGTTTGACTGGTTTGTTGTTAGTTTTCTGCATGCCATTTCTTTTCCAAGTTGGCAGGTATTCAACAAAACTGTTGAATCAGTAATGATCACAAATTCATGAATACCTTGTTCAATAGCCATTTCAATGGTTTTTAGAACAGCAGTTTTAATTCTGCTACTTGACTGGATCTTGGTCCAATGTTGAAGCCTACAGAAATATTTGGCAATCCATTTGCCCAAGTTATACAATGCAGGCGACTAATCTGCAATCATTATCAATATTGGCATGGTAAGAACAACCTTCAACATATACCCAAGGTAATGTTTGACACTGGTCTTCATTATATATTTTAGATGGGGAAAGCAATCGTTCCTCCAGGAAATCATCTTCTAATAACTCTTCCCCATGATCTTTAGAAGTACAGTCATGGAGCTCAGCAAGCCCCTGTGCTACTGGATTCCTTTTGTTTTGTTTATTGCAAATTTCTAAAGGCCAGCCTTGTAAGGAAAGAGTCCAAGCTGTTATGCGGCTATTGGACAGGTTCCCATCTCTTATTCTTTCACTTTGCAGATATAGCAAAGGCTGGTGGGCCGTTTCTACAATAATTTTCTCACCCTGTATATAGTTGTAATTTTGTAGAGCCCATACAGTAGATAAGAGGGCTTTTTCACAATCACTAAAATTTTTTCTATTGGGGATAAAGTTTTGCTCGCATAAGCCATGACTTTGCTTAAATTATCACGCTTTTGGTATAAAACAGCACTCATGCTTATATCTGTGTAACCTGTCTCTAAGTAGAAAGGTTTTCCACCTTCAGGGTACGCGAAGCAAGGTACTTGAGTGAGTTTTCTCTTCAGCTCTCTTATGGCTGTCTCTTGAGCCACACTACAGTGCCATTTCACATACTTTTTAAGAAGATATAGGAGTAGTAGCTAATTCTGCATGCTTATCAATAAATTTGCGAGAATAATTTGTCATACCCAGGAATGATCTTAATTCCTTTAAGTTTGTTGGGTTCTTCAAATTTATTATAGCTTCCACCTTTTTCTTCTGAGGATTTAACCCTTCAGAAGTAACTTCATGTCCCAAGAAGTTTATGCGGTTACGGCACCATTGGGCTTTTTGTAGGGATAATTTGACGCCTGCCCTTATAAGTTGGCTGAACACATGTTTAAGCTCTGTGATGTGTTTTTCAAAGTCTGTGCTTTTGATTAACACATCATCAACATAAGATAAGGTCCCCCTTTCCAGTGCATCAGACAATATTTGTTTTGGAAATTTAAAACAAATCCCTCAAACCCACAAGGAGTATGTTAGAAACATAAATAAGCAGCAAGACCCCATATCATCATTGCGGTCAGTTGGTAGATGAGATAGTGGGGATGATAATACAGACTGTCCAACTTATTGCCTAAGGAAGGCAGATCAATAGAATGGGCTAAAATCCAGGTAAGTGTTCAGCCCTTTAGGTGCCAATGTGTCGAGGCGATAAATCCACCTACTCTCTCGTTGCAGTAATCTATTGGCCCGATTACCATCCCTAGTTGGAGGGGGTTCCTGATCAATTAACATACAACGTATGCTTGAAACGGTATGTTTATATTCAATACAGTGCCGAGCTACCGGCTGATCCGATTTACCCTGTTTCAGGGCCTCCCGTATTGGCACACCTGTGGTTGGCCATTCGTTCACGAAAGGTGGTGACCGTTTTGCCCACATACACCTTGGAGCATGGACAAATCAGGATGTATATGACGAAGGTGCTAGTACATGTCAGGCGATGATGGATTTTAAATCTGTGGTTATTATATGGGTGCTGGAAGGTATCACCCCTTAACATTCCATTGCAGGTAACACAACTTGCACAAGGACAGCATCCCTTTTTAGAGGATTTCAGCCAAGTGTCCTTTTTGTAGTGTGTAGTTGGATCAGCCTTGACAAGCATATCCCTTAGGTTTTTTGCTCTGCGGTATACCATCCTGGGCGACGACATCTTTTGGAACAGCAGGGTAGAATCGCTTTCCATAACGGGCCAATGTTTCCTTACTGCTCCGGTTAGATGTTCACACATGGGAACATGTGTTGTGATCATATTCAACTGTTCCTTAGACTGTGTATCCAGAGTATCAATGCTCACGGTAGTATCCGTCTGTAGCAGCTTCTCCTGAACCTCACATATCTCTTTGGAGGCATAACCTCTTGCCAATAGCTTCTTCCCCATTTCTTCCATCTGGATATGCATTTGAGGTATCTCGCTGTTGTTTCTGATTACGCGAGTGAGTTGTGAGGTGAGGACACCCTTCTTTTGGTGCCTGGGGTGAAAACTTCTCACCTCAAGAAGCGAATTGCAATCGGTTGGTTTCATATATAACGATGTTCCGAACCGTAGTTCACCACAGGCATCAACCTTAAAAATATTCAAATCCAAAAAGTGTACACTCGTTAGGTCAAATTCCAATTTGAACCTAATAGGACTTGCCATAGATTTCAGAACGGACACCCACTCACGCAACATGGCTTCACTACCACGCCATATCAGAAACACGTCATCAATATAGCGAGTATAGTATCTCACATCTGGATGATCAAAGGGTTTCATGATTTCTTGCTCATACCAAGCCATGTATATATTCGCGTAAGTGGGTGCCACTTTCGAACCCATGGCAGTCCCCGCTGTCTGTAGATAAAAATTGCTCTTGAATTTAAAATAATTTTTCTCTAGGCAGAGAGAGAGTAATTCACATAGGAATTCTACTGGTGGTCCATTGTAGTGTATGTTATCAGTCACCATGGACCTGACAGCCTCCACACCACCCAAATCACGGTGTAGAGGCTGTCAACGTCCATGGTGACCAAAATGTCATTAGTCTGTAAGTCAGAAAATTCTTTAAGAATTCTAAGCAAGCTTAGTGAATCCTTTAGATATGATTTTGTATTCTTAACTACACTTTGTAGATGTGAATCAGCATAGACAGCCAAACTGGTAAGCACTGAACCACGGGCATATTAACTGAGAATGAATTGTCTTTTCTTATTACTGATCATCCCATCATACCAGTTTTGTACTTGCTCCCAAAGGTGCATAAAACTCTTGTAAACCCACCGGGCAGACCAATTGTGTCTGCCCGTGGTTCAGTGCTTACCAGTTTGGCTGTCTATGCTGATTCACATCTACAAAGTGTAGTTAAGAATACGAAATCATATCTAAAGGATTCACCAAGCTTGCTTAGAATTCTTACAGACTAATGACATTTTGGTCACCATGGACGTTGACAGCCTCTACACCCTAATTCCCCATTTGGGTGGTGTGAAGGCTGTCAGATCCATGGTGACTGATAACATACACTACAATGGACCACCAGTAGAATTCCTATGTGAATTACTCTCTCTCTGCCTAGAGAAAAATTATTTTAAATTCAAGAGCAATTTTTATCTACAAACAGTGGGGACTGCCATGGGTTCGAATGTGGCACCCACTTACGCGAATATATACATGGCTTGGTACGAGCAAGAAATCATGAAACCCTTTGATCATCCAGATGTGAGATACTATACTCGCTATATTGATGACGTGTTTCTGATATGGCGTGGTAGTGAAGCCATTTTGCGTGAGTGGGTGTCCGTTCTGAACTCTATGGCAAGTCCTATTAGGTTCAAATTGGAATTTGACCTAACGAGTGTACACTTTTTGGATTTTAATATTTTTAAGGTTGATGTCTGTGGTGAACTACGGTTCGGAACAACGTTATATACGAAACTAACCGATTGCAATTCGCTTCTTGAGGCGAGAAGTTTTCACCCCAGGAACCAAAAGAAGGGTGTCCTCACCTTACAACTCACTCACGTAATCAGAAACAACAGCGAGATACCCCAAATGCATATCCAGATGGAAGAAATGGGGAAGAAGCTATTGGCAAGAGGTTATGCCTCCAAAGAGATATGTGAGGTTCAGGAGAATCTGCTACAGACGGATACTACCGTGAGCATTGATACTCTGGATATACAGTTGAATATGATCACAACATATGTTCCCATGTGTGAAAATCTAACCGGAGCAGTAAGGAAACATTGGCCCGTTGTGGAAAGCGATTCTACCCTGCCATTCCAAAAGATGTTGTCGCCCAGGATGGTATACCGCAGAGCGAAAAACCTAAGGGATATGCTTGTCAAGGCTGATCCAACTACACACTACAAAAAGGACACTTGGCTGAAATCCTCTAAAAAGGGATGCTGTCCTTGTGCAAGTTGTGTTACCTGCAATGGAATGTTAAGGGGTGATACCTTCCAGCACCCACATAATAACCACAGATTTAAAATCCATCATCGCCTGACATGTACTAGCACCTTCGTCATATACATCCTGATTTGTCCATGCTCCAAGGTGTATGTGGGCAAAACGGTCACCACCTTTCGTGAACGAATGGCCAACCACAGGTGTGCCATACGGGAGGCCCTGAAACAGGGTAAATCGGATCAGCCGGTAGCTCGGCACTGTATTGAATATAAACATACTGTTTCAAGCATACGTTGTATGTTAATTGATCAGGAACCCCCTCCAACTAGGGATGGTAATCGGGCCAATAGATTACTGCAACGAGAGAGTAGGTGGATTTATCGCCTCGACACATTGGCACCTAAAGGGCTGAACACTTACCTGGATTTTAGCCCATTCTATTGATCTGCCTTCCTTAGGCAATAAGTTGGACAGTCTGTATTATCATCCCCACTATCTCGTCTACCAACTGACCGCAATGATGATATGGGGTCTCGCTGCTTATTTATGTTTCTAACATACTCCTTGTGGGTTTGAGGGATTTGTGTTAAATTTCCAAAACAAATATTCACATGTTTATGCAAAGTTATTTGGTAGAATATTTACATTTTGCTGCAATGTTGTTGAATATTGTTTCTTTCCTATTTGTACCCATAGGGAGTGGATAATTGGGTTGCTACTATCTAGCCTCTAGAAATTTGCTTATGTGGTGTATTTATAGTACATTTGGTATTTTCAAGTTATGCCTGTATTGTACAAAATGTGGCTTTCGTGCTATAGACTACATGGATGATTCATCCAGCATGTTTTTTAATCTTAGGGTCCTTTTTTCCCTATATAGATTATTGTCTAAGTCTTCAACACGACTGCCACAATTATTCAAATGCTATGATCCAATGTCAGCCCGCTCGCACTACGCGCTGTTTGTATATGGCAGTTGCCATGACAACCAGTGAGCTATGTTTAAGGTAAGCGTGTGGTTGCGCATGCACGTGAGTGAAAGCGGACATGACGTAGGACTGTGTAGCCGATGCCCGCTATACTCGTTTGGCCTGTTGCCGTGGTTATGGCGGTAACCGCGTCATGACGTTGATTACGTCCTTACGGGTCGGTGACGCACATGGAACAGACTCCGAGTATGATGGTTTGGCGGTAAAACATTCTATTATATTTTATGTATATAAGGAAGGCCAGTTTTAAATGTTTGTTAGGTGGTTTTGGTGTTAGGTTATATTTGCTAGAGTGGCATTTGACAAAGGCGCAGGATATGTGCCAAAACGTTATGTCTTTTTAATATCTGTAATAAAGGATATTTTTTTATATAAAGCCCAGTGAGTGCCTGCTTTCTCCTTGGACATTCTATTTTCTATTGGCAGTGCACCTTGGCATTTCTCACGGAGGGGGTAAGATTGTGCAGTCCTTTTTGGACTCTCTCTCTCTCTCTCTCTCTCTCTCTCTCTCTCTCTCTCTCTATATATATATATATATATATATATATATATATATATATATATATATTCATAGGGTACATATCATTTACCACTAGTAGTGCAAAGTTTAAATGCAAAAAATGCCATATAAAAGATAAGTGCAACATATTTATTCTCATATACTACTAGTGTACAAATGAAGTGTAAATTCATGGACCCACACAAGCAACATTGAGGACTGGAATAAATAAAGATACATTCATAGTCAAGATGAAAAATATAGTAACAAGTTTGACGGTATATTGATATAGATCATTTTGAATTTTATCTTTACTATACGCTATCAATAAACAATTTCACATCACTAATCTTGTTAATACCAAATGGATGTCCTGTTTTTAAAGTATGTATCCAGAAAACCTCCTTCTTACTAAGTTCAGTACATTTGTCCCCACCTCTGGGACCCAAATTAATCCTAGCAATACCTTGAAAGAAAGCCAAAGGGGTCTTGGGAATTTCTGCCTCTAGGGACAACAAATGTTCCCAAATTCTGTCTTTCAACATTCCACAACAGTATACAACATTGTGAATGATAACCTGTTGGACTCTCAAGGTATTCATACATTATCTCTTCCATTTACATTAACAAAGGATTGTTTACTTGCAATACTCCCGTGAAAACTTTTCACATATGTTTATTGGCATCACTTGACATTCACAAGAGGAGTTTAAATTAACTTTTTAAAATTTACAGTTTATTTGTTTCGTTCCTTGGGTATGATTACTAGAAATTTCTCCTAAACAAATAATACAACTGTAAAGAAAACATTTTGTATCCCTTGAATATATGATGGCGGAATCAGATGATATTAACAGGAGGGCAAGATTCACACAATTAATTAAGGGCACAGCCACAGAGCATTTGAGTATCAAAGATGTGAGCACAACTAATCTTGACGTCCCTATTTGCTAAAAAAGAAAACTTGTGCATAAAAGAAATAAAACTTTGGTGGGATATTGAGTTATTGGAACTCTATATTAAGGAGCAGAAGGTACAGAGAGGCTTAAGAATAAAAAAAATTCCAGCATTCCATAAAGACTTTCCTGAATTTATGTTGAAATGGAATCAACCCTTAACTGACTGCTCGTTAATTTTGATGGGCAAGTTGGTGAAGTTCAAGAAAGAACAGAGGGAAGCGATTGTGCTTGAAATTGAACAAATAACCAAGTTTCTTGAAATGTATAATAAAGATATGAAATTTCCAGCTTACCAAATACAGCTAAAAGAAACTCTGGAAAAATAAGCAATGAATTATCTGACAATAAATACAAAAAATATGAGAGAGATCGGAAAGATTATGAGCTGTCGATTATTTATAGCTGGAGTATGGTTAGAAGAGATAACAGACATAAAATTGGAAACAATACGAAAAAATATAATACAAATAAAAGTAAAAATTCAAAAAAAGTTACGTTCTCAAGTTTTGACAGTACAACCTCCAAGAGTGATTAAAAAAATCTCTTCTCCCAATACCCCAGTTTCCACTTCAACACCACATGGGCATACAATGGAACAAATGGGAGCAAGATCAAAAAACAGATTGACTGGAGGGGAGCAAGACACACAGCCCATACAAAATATTGTACCGAGATATCCCAGCCGAACAATACAAAAGAAGAAGAAATAACATAGTCACAGAAAATAATAAACTTTTCATCAATATTATTAAATTATTTTGAACAGAAGGTTTTGTCCAAAGGACTTGGTTTTTCATCATAATATGATTTTGACTTATTTAACACTATTCTTGATACTAATAGTTTTGTACGGAAACTTACATTGAAAAAGCATTTTTGTAATTCCAGTGAACAACTAAAATGTTTGAGTGAGAGAAATAAGGGCACTCATGGAATAACTGGGTTGGATGTTAGACTTAATTTTGAGGAGTTGTGCGACATTGTGGCACTATGTTACCTACATGAATATAATGCAGAAGATATTAAAAAAACAGGTCAACAACCCTTTAAACATATTGGATCTAGACATTTTCACCCAGTATATGCTAGGAATGATGTAATTAAAGTTTTTCATGCAATAGTTGAGCAGGATCTTATACAATTGGCACAGCAGGTGCAAGCTAAATCTAAGAAGTATAGCAATGTGACCAAAAATTAATTAACTGCTCTAAACAGTTAATTAATTTTTGGTCAAAAAATTGATTGTGGTTTTAGATAGACAACAATATGTTGCAGAAGCATACAGACAGTTGAGTGATCAGGAAACATACAAGAAACTTACTTACAATCCTACATTGAAGTTTTTGGATAAATTTAAACATTTATTAGATGAGGGTATGGAACCCTCTATACTGACAGCAAAACAAAGTGAATATGTATATGTAAACTCACCTAGGGTCCCCATCTTCAAATATTTGCCAAAAATTCATAAATCGTTGGAGAATCCCCCAGGGCATCCAATTATATCAGCAATTGGTTCCCTGGGGGAGAGATTAGGGGAATGGGTTTACAGTCTATAGTTCAGTCCCTCCCTGGTTTCTTGAAAGACACCAAACAGTTGCTCAAATTGTTAGATGGACACGAGTGGGGGATGACTATATGTTTGTTACTGTGGATGCAGTGTCCCTCTACTAGTGTATCCCTCATAATTTGGCTATTGCAGCTACTAGAAAAATGTTGGAGAAGTATTCTACATTTGATGAAGAACTCATTTGGTTTATAATTGAGGCTATAAACTTTCTCTTGAACCATAATTATTTCATATTCAATGGGGAGTTTTTTTATACAAAAAAAGAGGAACTGCGAAATGGGGAAAATTTTCCCCATTGTATGTGAACCTCTATGTAGCCAGTTTTGAAGATGAAGTTCTGTTTAGTGATCTCAATATGTATAAGCAACACATACAATTCTATACTCGTTTTTTTCGGATGTTGGGATATGTTGTTAATTTGGGATGGCTCGGTAGAAGGTGTAAATGACTTTATTCAGCATCTTAATAATAATGATGGTAATTTAAAATGTACATTTAATTACTCAAGGGATTTTGTCCCATATTTGGATGGTAAATTAAGTCATGATAATGACTGTATAGTATCAGAAGTATATAGGAAAGAGATCACTGGTAATACCATCTTAAGGGCGGATTCATCTTATCCATTCAATATAAGGAAGGGGATTTCCAAAGGCCAGAATATACGCCTTAGAAGAAATTACACTGACATATCTTACTATTGGCAACATGCTAACGATTTGACAAATCGTTTACATGATAGAGGCTATAATGTGGCCAATCTAATAGAAACATCCAATCAGGTTGCAGCAATGGATAAGAAAGCCTTACTGAGAGATAATGTAAAAAAGAAAAGGGCAATTAATGATGGTATCAATTTTGTAACAACATATAGAAGACAATATAGAGATATTTGTAACATCATTAAAATGAGATTACTTATATTGGATAGAGAAAATGATTTACAGGGAATGTCTAAGAGATGTCATTTTGTCTCCAGAAGGTCAAAAACGAACTTAAGTAGGAAAAAAAACTACAGATCTAAATATAAGAATTGGTTATCTTCTAAACCAGGTTTTTTCAAGTGTGGGGGGAGACCTTGCAAGAGTTGCGATTATGTGAAACCTGGTGATTCATTCACTTCATCACAATCAGGGTAGAATTTCAAAATATATGGCCACATAGATTGCAGCTCAACCTTTGTAGTTTATCTTATCACATGCAACATCTGTAATTTTCAGTATGTAGGTAGAAATTCCCAAGAACCCTTTGGCTAAACACTGTGCAACTCATGGTATTCGAACAGGGAACACCTTTTTCTTTCAAGGTATTGATAGGATTAATTTAGGTCCCAGAGGTGGGGACAAATGTGCTGCACTTAGTAAGAAGGAGGTTTTCTGGATACATACTTTAAAAACAGGACATCCATTTGGTATTAACAAGATTAGTTATGTGAAATTGTTTATTGATAGTGTATAGTAAATATAAAATTCAAAATGATCTATATCAATATACCATCAAATGTGTTACTATATTTTTCATCTTGACTATGAATGTATCTTTATTTATTCCAGTCCTCAATGTTGTTTGTGTGGATCTGTGAATTTACACTTCATTTGTACACTAGTAGTATATAAGAATACATATGTTGCACTTATCTTTTATTTGGCATTTTTTGCATTTAAACTTTACACTACTAGTGGTCAATGTGTACCCTATGAACATATATATTTACAAAAAAGGGCGTTTCACATTCAGATAATTTGTATATGGAATGACAATGTTTTAATATTGTAATATCTCTTTAAGAAAATGATTGCTTCTTTGCTTTAGTTAGCATTGAGAATATAACTGTTGATTATTTCTTTGTGGTTTTTTTATCTTTTATTATTGCTGCTATTTAATTGTTGCAAACAACATGTTTAATTCTGTGAGCACTTTGCCTAGAGAAACTTTTGTAGTTAAGATGCGCTGTAGTTATACAAATTATCTATAGTAATTATGAAGTAGCATATGTGGTTGTCGATTTAAGCCTTGTTAACATTGTAGCAAATTTGTTAAACTAGATCAAGCTTGAGTAGCTGTATATTCAGTGAACATGTGTATGGAAATGATGTATTAATCTGTTGTATGATTTGATTGGCTACTAGAGGAAACTCCAAGCACTTATAATGTGATGTGTATCAACTTGTAAATTAGCTCTGATGAAATGCCTGCAGGAAAGAAACGTGTCAGATGGTAGTGCCTGTGTGCTGTTCCCGAGTGTTTTTATTTTTTGTATTTCTTTAATAAAATGGACGTTTTAACCAAAGTGTTCCCTCTTACATCTATCCGTGATGTTGGACGCTACTGCTAACCTTGGAAGTTTGTTCTAATTTATCTAGTGGAAGAACGAGTACCTGTGAGCTCTTTCTGGATCCCACCTGCATGGTGGAGCTCCGTTGAAAGTGCACGGACACGGACGAGGGGTTTGAATTCCGTAAGGTGGAAATTCCACAACAGTATACAACATTGTGAATGATAACCTGTTGGACTCTCAAGGTATTCAAACATTATCTCTTCCATTTACACTAACAAAGGATTGTTTACTTGCAATACTTGGCATCACTTGACATTCACAAGAGGAGTTTAAATTAATTTTTTAAAATTTACAGTTTATTTGTTTCGTTCCTTGTGTATGATTACTTGATTATAACTTACATTACCCCTTGGATTCTGGGTATTGGGGTATTCTTGCTCTTTGATTGGTTGATCAAATACCAGGAAGGCTTCTTCAATTTTACATATGCCTTCCTCTGAGCTGAAAGGATAAATAGACTGGATTGTAAATAATCCTTTTGATATGGATACAAAGGATTTCTGTATTAATTGTTCTTCAGTTAATTATCCTTCAGGTACTAGCCCAATTACATTATTCTGGATTTCAAAAGTGTAATAACTGGATTCTAGAGCATATACTATGGTAGTTCCCCTGGATAAGGTGATATGCTGTGGGGTCATGTTATGCACTATAACATGTATAGGAAAAGCTTCAATATTTACCATAGGAGTATGGGTCATTGTTATACCCAGACATTGCGTTCTCTGGGAGAGGCATATTAAAGCTTCAGAAGTTTTTAATTTCTGTCAGGAATATTAAAAGTTAAGTTCACCTTTGTGCTCTGAACTTAAGTCCATCCCACTTTTCCTTCAAAAAGGCCTTGCATACTAACCCAGGTGCTTAGTATTCTTAATTAGTTGCTCAAACAAGTTCTTTCCTGACTGAGCTCCCATCTCATGTGAATTTCTATTCTTATTCCCTGCTTTTGAAGGTGCCTCCGGATAAAGGAATCAGCAAGACTACTACAGCTAACTCAGCTAACTTCCAGTGCAATACCTAACTACCATCTCAAGCATACAGGTATTATTCAGATTCACTATTGCCGTTTTCCTATTATGCTAATTTCAGACTGTATTCAACCTCAAGCCTGACAAGTGCATTGTTACTGCTAACTGGATAACAAGCTTCCTAACAACAGATCTGAATAAACTTCAGCCTGCATTTCTACTTACTGGTTTGGTTCCCATTTGGATTTGACCCTCAAGGAACTTCAAGGTATTGCATACTCTTGTAAATATTACCTACCATAATTTCTTTTATTTAACTTACAGTCACTCCGGTCATGAACAGTGGCTCCACCCACTTCTACCACATCATTTCAGAAGACTTTGTACTCATGCTGAATACAAACGGAGACAAAGTAACACTGTGTTGCAGACCGTTCTGCATACTCCTCCCACTGGGACTTGTTACAAGTTTTTCCAAGCATCATAAATAGCTCTAAGTTAACTCCACAAGTAAGTTACAACTGTCAGTATATGGCCGGGTTATAATACAATATATTTAATAATTATTCTTTAAAATAAACCCCCAATAAACATGCATATACCAAACAATAAAATTAATGTAAATTCCTAAATTCTTTATATTAGTTAAAATGTATAGACACATTGAAATATATTTGTAAAAACCCAGATCTGAATCAAACTATACGTGTTTAATCTGTTATAATATGCTATGCAAAGATCACAAAAGTTACCTTATTTATTAACCTTATTCACAGTTGAATTTCATTAAAATACCACAATGAGAAATGGTTTAGGCGCGCAAACTATGAAAATTCTGCTCTCTGACTCTGTTCCAAGTCTGTCAGTGCACAACCCTGGGCCACGTGCCTACCGCTTCTTATGGCCAAGCACCTCTGCTCTCTGCCCACCCCCAGACCCCCATCTGCCCTCCCCTCCTACCTCTTCAGTGTGTACTTAGTGTACCGTAACTGTACCGGTATTTTGGGCATCATACGTGTCTCCAATTTAGAGACAGTGTCAGACAATCATGCGGTCAGGTGCCAGGCATCCCCCTCATGATTTCCCAGTTCCCGTTTAGAGAGACAGCACAGCAGTGAGTGACTCCACTGCTCCACACGTCACTGAGCAGAGAGCACAGATAGGCAGGCAGGTTTAGGCTAGCAGTGCAACTTCGCAAGCCCCACGGCATGCCCACAACATTCATAGAGAAATTGGGCAGGGGAGGAGTACAAACAAGCAAAAGCAGCCGGGAAAACTATTTGTGGAGATTGCAGCGCTAACTCAAGGGGCAAAAAATGAAGTGTCTACAACTTCCCCAGTCCCACTAATGTTCACAAATGCTGGCCCCTCTAATAAAAAAATATATGCATCTCTACATTGTATTTCTTTGAATTTCAATAAAATTGGACAGAGTCACCCGGGTGCGGCCCGCACCCCCTAGTGACGCCACTGAGTATGGTATTTAATAAGATAAAAATGCTTGTTTATTTCTAAGAAATCACTCGCCTAGATTACGAGTTTTGCATTAGAGGCTGTGCTGTGCTAACGAGCAGTTTATGCTCACTGCTCACTTACAGACAGTGCTGGTATTACGGTTTTTTTTACAAACACGGCGTTAGCCGCAAAAAAGTGAGCGTAGAGCAAAATTTAGTTCCACATCTCACCTCAATACCAGCACTGCTTATGTTAGCGGTGAGCTGGTAAAACATGCTCGTGCACGATATCCCCATAGGAATCAATGGGGGAGAGCCGGCTAAAAAAAACCTAACATAACATCTGCAAAAAAGCAGCATAAAGCTCCTAACGCAGCCCCATTGATTCCTATGGGGAAACACATTTTATGTCTACACCTAACACCCTAACATGAACCCCGAGTCTAAACACCCCTAATCTTACACTTATTAACCCCTAATCTGCCAACCCCAACATCACCGCCACCTGCATTATATTATTAACCCCTAATCTGCCGCTCCGGACACCGCCGCCACCTACATTATACTTATGAACCCCTAATCTGCCACCCCCAACATCGCCGACACCTACATTTTATTTATTAACCCCTAATCTGCCGCCCCCTATGTTGCCGCAACCTACCTACACTTATTAACCCCTAATCTGCCGCCCCCAACGTCGCCGCCACTATAATAAAGTTATTAACCCCTAAACCTAAGTCTAACCCTAACCCTAACACCCCCAACTTAAATATAATTAAAATAAATCTAAATAAAATTACTACAATTAACTAAATAATTCCTATTTAAAACTAAATACTTACCTATAAAATAAACCCTAAGCTAGCTACAATATAACTGATAGTTACATTGTAGTTAGCTTAGGGTTTATTTTTATTTTACAGGCAAGTTTGTATTTATTTTAACTAGGTACAATAGTTATTAAATAGTTATTAACTATTTAATAACTACCTAGTTAAAATAAAGACATTTTGGGTGTGTGTCTAAGCTGTGAACAAGAATGGCTGCATTTCTTCGAGCTCTGGGAGATACCTAAGATCTAACTTGTATATCTTCATTAAGCGGCTTCGTCTACAACATAAAATAAATATAAAGTTAGTATCTACATCAAATCTGAGTCTGCCGCGTGAATGACCATTCAGTGACGACCTAACAACCTGTCTGCATTGATCACTTCCAGCTTGCAATAACACCCGGTACACTCCGGACACCCTAGAAATATATAATTTGCAAGCATGGAGGAAGCCAGCTCCTTCATCTGTCGAATGCTACTGGAATTGGAGCAGAAGATGGACAGGAACTTTAATAGCTTGATCTCTATTGTAAGAGAGATGCACGTGTAATCGGCCATCCTAACACCGGAAATACCCAATGATGATCACAGCCTTAAGGGGAATGCCCAAGTTGAATCGCTCATGATAGGAGATGAGCCTGTTTCCATTCCCAAAAGTGCTACAATAAGCCCTAGTCTTCTTCCCCCAGCCCCCGCCACGGAAGATACGGCCGACACCTGGTGGGAGGAAAGCGGAGATAGGCATACACCAGAAATGGGTGTTAGATTAGAGGAGACAGACAGTGACTCACTCTCAGAGCTCCTAACTACTACAATATATATTTACTACCTGCTGGGCTCTTACTACCCTTATCCGCAAACTCTCTCTATTACCCATTAAAGGTCCCTCGGAAATAAGCTGTGCAGTGTGATGGCAGTACGGAGATACAGTGGAGAGCAGTTTGCCTGTTTATTTGTTGCGGGTACACAGATGGCAGCTGGACTGGGTATATACTCATGTAGGTCACCCCACAGAGGCAGTAATTTCACTCGTATGTCGCCTTGTACATGTGCCCTATTTTACTTGCGGACAGGCATAGGCTAGCTTCATATAAGGAATGCACTTTCATTGCTCTAATACACTTTTTAGGGCGAGGCAGGAACCCTGGACTGTTTTTCTCATGATTGCCGTACTTAATCAGGGAAGCGATTTCCTTTTTGTTTACTGTGCCATATGAAGCTTCCTCTGAGGCAGCTGTAAATGTTTTGTTGTTATTTGCTTACGCTTTTACTTCAGAGAAGTTCCGACTGTAGCAGTTTTAACTTTTGCTCTTCCAGTCTATTGCTTATATGTCACTTGTGTAACGGCTGGGGTAGAGCCATATACTAACTCACTTACCATTTCAGTAGAATTCTTACACATATATCCTAGCTCTTAAGTCCTACTTTTAATGTGGGTAAATGTTGTGCTTACATACTTCACTATATAAGAGGTCAGCTGTCTATTAAGTATTATAATATAATACTCACTCAGCCATACTGTATATCTAGAACTGGAGGGTGATAGAAATCTCTTCAAATCCAAAGAGATAGCCCGCTATGTTCCTTAGGGGGGCCTCTCTACTACATGGCTCTTTATATGACGGCTATGCAACCTGAATCTTTAAGTACACTGCCAACCTAGGGTTCAAATTTATGGGAAGTCTATTCTCTGATGAAACTCATATTTACTTTACTGACTCTACATATACTAGTATCCTCCTGTTATGGGAGATGTGTTTAAAATAATACAGCAGTTTTAGTTCCAGCTATTCAAGTCACTGAGTTTTGGCAAGTAGGATAACCAAGGCCATTGTATAGCAATTTAATATGCCAGCAACCCATATAATTGACCTTTTATTTTCTTAATGAAAACTTAACAGACTGACTATTAATAGCCAACAAACTTTGGAAACTAAGGTCTAGTGATAGCAAATGTCATGGAGACGGATGACCGCATATTTAAAAACACCTAAGTTGCTGTTCTTCATAGACCTGTAGTTCATGATAAATTGCCTAAATCCTTAGTGGGAATTCTGCTTACACATATTTAATAGCATAAGTGTGAATTCTATTTCTTATATTAGTTTTCCTATAAACGTAGTATTCTCTTTCAATAGGATGTTAATTGTAGCTATATGCCTGAGCACCTACGTTGAGTTATGCACAGCATGACTAACCTCTGCTAATAGTATCCGAACAAGTTTATTTAAAGCACATGGATATGCTATCTCCTGCCACATACTAATAGTAATAGGTCCTGGGATCCTTGAAATATTGAGGATGTACCACTTAGTTAATGCTTGCTACAGTTGTGGGGTGCGGCATTGTACAGGATCTAAATGAGCAAACTTAGAACACCCTACGCTGTCTCCCTTCAGAGACAAGAATTGGCAATGATCCTAAACATCCATTGAGTCGGCGAGGGTTAGTAGATTACTGCTTTGGACTCAAATACATGATTGACACTAGTCTGTGTCTATGCTATGCCAAGTTACCTTAATAGTTTCATAAGTTTTATTATGTTATGTTAGAGGTCTATGATGGTTATGAAAGTTAACTAGTTTACATTTGTATGAGTATAAACTGGAATTTATTAAGTTACTGTACCACTGCTTGGGCCGGAAAAGAGATATGCCCATATGCTAAGTGTATATTCTTGCCTATATGTTTAATTGTGCTCACATGTCTTACTAATGCCAGAGGCCCAAGAGTAACCATTTCTTTCATAATTCTATAATCTTAATCTTAATGTTCATACTAGATGTATGTACAGTAACATCTTTATTCCAGATCCCCCCCCACACAAACGTTTTGTATGTACAAATACATGTTTATCAGATATCAGGCCCCAGCATATATACTCTCTTATTCTGCCAGCTACAATGAGACGTATATACACCCTATATCATAACTACCTAGGTCTCAGTGGAGTGACCAAGTAGACAAAGCTCCTAGCATATACATCACAGTCATTTTCTTGAATATTACGCTGTAGCATGATAAGGTATATTTAATACCATTAACTGCTTCTACTATCATTACCTCACGCAACACTTGGCCAAGAATTATTCATTTTCTCAGCATGAAACCTCATATAAGCTTATTCTTATATACATATTGCCTTATGTTTATATCTATGGTAGTCTCCAGGATCCCTATATAGTTCAGCTCACTTGTTTTTCAGAGACTAGTACATAATAGGAGCTTTCTTCTACACACATAGTACTTATATAAGCTATTTCTACCAGTTTTTATATGAACATTTCAAAGGTCCTTCATGCTCCATATACTTGAATTGGTTTAACCTCATAGAGGAGATCTCTGCTGATTCTGGGGATTTTGATGTTTCTACACTATGGAGTCATATTTATCCATTTTCTGACAATACACCTCACTCCCACATAACAGCTTTGTAAATAGCCTTTTTCACTGATGTAGTGGCATAAATTTTTGTCTCTTCTTTTGCTACAACACCTACTATTTTCCCTGTTTGTCCTTTCTCCCCGGGATATCTGGGACAGCCTGGCTCATAAATTTTTAACATGTAAATTGTAGTTATATCAACTTTAAGCAACCTCAGTGTTATAACTATTATCGCTGATATTTACCTAAATTGCATCTCCATATTTCATGTTCTAAGGCAACAACACCTCTCCTCCCTGTTATCTAAATCTGTATGCCCATTCCCCTATCTATAAAAGCCACCATTATACTTTTATAGCTGAAAGGTTAAATACTGGCTCATGCTCACATATATTTTACATATTATATTAGATGTCATTTGGCTCATTCCTTGATAAGCTCTGTGATGACATCTGTAGAGAAGATAAAAAAGAAGAAGGCGCCAACATAGTGTGTATCAGCATACAAGTATCAATCCCCACGCACAGTATTTAGCGTACTTACAAAATAAGCACTTGATAAGTGCCACAACCGCCTTCTGGAGCATTAACAGCTGTCCAGGTAGCTGCTCTCTCGTAATCCTGGATTTCCCTCTTGTTACAGCAACTCTCCTGTTTGCAAGCAGCACGTAGAATCCCTGTGGCTGTTTGTATTTTCAATCCCTCCACCAGATTAGCCGTCCTCTAGTATCAGTTGTACAGCTAGGTGTAGATGGGATAACAGCAGGGCACCCCGGGAGAACAATACTGCAATGATTTTTTTAAGCCGTGATGTAAAAGGTTTAAAACAATGTTTATTAAAAACAAATAAATGCCACAACGCGTTTCCCGGTCATCCAGACAATTATACATTTTCATATGTATGTGTATCTGAGTTATACCTTTTAAGCGTATTATATGAGATTATTTTTTATTTAGAAGGAACATCTGTTCCTCTATTGGGTTTTTAATCTGTTTTATATTGAGTGCATGATTATATTTGCACTAGTTATATGTATTTATCACGATACTAATTAACACTTAAGTAAGAGGCGCATCTGACATTTACATTGTTTATTTAGCACTGTGATGACATCTGTCTTCCCATCAAGTTCTCCGGACACGTCCCCCCCCTCCCAATCTTAAAGCAGCTCTCGCGTGCTGACCTTCCCTTACCCATTTTCAAATGGTCCAATAGTGACTTCCACGTAACTACCAACCTCTCTTTCATTCCCTATTTATCTGGTCCATGAGTGGCCTATACTATAGTTACCCCAATTCTATACTTACTAAGAAAAATGAGGTTTCATTGGTGTTGGTATCACTTTACTGTAGACATCCCCTTACCTACTATTTCTTGACATGTTGTATATTCCTGACTTGCAAGTTCTGATTGTCACACAGTTGTAGTTGTTGAAGCAAGGCATTAGCTTACTGTTAATTATTGAACTGTCTTGACTTATCAATACCTTATGTTCTCATTTTATTTCTCAATGTACAAAAAACCTCAATAAAAAAATGTTTAAAAAAAATAAAAAAAAATAAAGACAAATTTACCTGTAAAATAAAACCTAGCCTAAGTTACAATTACACCTAACACTACACTATAATTAAATTAATTACCTACATTAAATACAATTAATTACAATTAAATAAAATTATCTAAAGTACAAACCCCCCCCCACTAAATTACAGAAAATAATAAAGAAATTACAAGATTTTAAAACTAATTACACCTGCTCTAATCCCCCTAACAAAATAAAAAAGCCCCCCAAAATAAAAAAAAAGTCCTACCCTACACTAAATTACAAATAGCCCTTAAAAGGGCCTTTTGCGGGGCATTTCCCCAAAGTAATCAGCTCTTTTACCTGTAAAAAAAAGTACAAATACCCTCCAACATTAAAACCCACCACCCACACAACCAACCCTACTCTAAAACCCACCCAATCCCCCCTTAAAAAACCTAACACTAACCTCTTGAAGATCACCCTACCGCGAGAAGTCTTCACCCAACTGGGCAGAAGTGGTCCTCCAGACGGGCAGAAGTCTTCATCGAACCGGGCAGAAGTAGTCGTCCAGATGGGCAGAAGTCTTCATCCAGACAGCATCTTCTATCTTCATCCATCTGGCGCGGAGTGGGTCCATCTTCAAGACATCCGACGCAGAGCATCCTCTTCTGTCCATGGCCAACGACTGAATGAAGGTTCCTTTAAATGACGTCATCCAAGATGGCGTCCCTTCAATTCCGATTGGCTGAGAGAATTCTATCAGCCAATCGGAATTAAGGTAGAAAAATCCTATTGAGCTGGCATTCTATTGGCTGTTCCAATCAGCCAATATAATGCCAGTTCAATCCTATTGGCTGAGGATTTTTTCTACCTAAATTCTGATTGGCTGATAAAATTCTATCAGCCAATCGGAATTGAAGGGACGTCATCTTGGATGACGTCATTTAAAGGAACCTTCATTCAGTCGTCGGCCGTGGAAAGAAGAGGATGCTCCACATCGGATGTCTTGAAGATGGACCCGCTCCGCGCCGGATGGATGAAGATAGAAGATGCCATCTGGATGAAGACTTCTGCCCGTCTAGAGGACCACTTCTGCCCGGTTGGATGAAGACTTTTGCCCATCTGGAGGACCACTTCTGCCCGGTTGGGTGAAGAATTCTCATGGTAGGGTGATCTTCAAGGGGTTAGTGTTAGTTTTTTTTAAGGGGGGATTGGGTGGGTTTTAGAGTAGGGTTGGTTGTGTGGATGGTGGGATTTAATGTTGGGGGTATTTGTACTTTTTTTTTACAGGTAAAAGAGCTGATTACTTTGGGGCAATTCCCCGCAAAAGGCTCTTTTAAGGGCTATTTATAATTTAGTGTAGAATACACATGAACAGTGTACAGCTCCACAGTATCACAGGTGCAGGTGGTGAGAGGGACTGTCAACCTCGATAATATGTAGAAAAATAGAAAATCCACAGCACCACTGTAAGTTTTCAATGCTTTATTGAGACATCTTTATCCCATGCAGGTACAAAGTAGATAGGCAGCAACGTTTCGGGATGTTATCCCTTAATCATGCTAATGAGCCTCATCTGTTGAGGTACATTTATAGGCCTACATATTAACCCCATGTATAATGTTACAAAGTGATTTCTATCACCTAACACTACCACCTAGTGGTTACAAAAATTATTACAATGTTAAACACATAAGTAAAGTTTAAAAACAATATACAATTTACCTATTCATATGTTGTTAAAATACATATAATTTCTTACCAATACTTGATTTTTACAATGTAATTCATTATCTAAGGACTATTGCAATTTTTTATACTACATAAGTATATATTACAGAAACACTTTAAGGTCCAGTTCTCTATTAATGCCTTTAGGAATTAGAGCATCCAATTTATATATCCAGTATGACTCCTTTTGTTTTAATATGGTTTCCCTATTGCCCCCTCTTCTTAAATTATCCACTCCATCAATTATTTGCCACCTTAACTGACTTATATTGTGGCCTGCACTCAAGAAGTGACATGATACAGGGGCTTCTTGGTCCCCACATCTGATATTGGATCTGTGTTGACTCATCCTATCTCGTACCCTTCTGGTGGTCTCACCGATATAGATTTTGGAACATGGGCATTTAATGAGGTATACGACATAGGATGAGTCACACGTATAGAAATTGTTAATGCTAAATTTTTTTCCCGTTTGGGGATGTTGAAATTCTGTCCCTTTAATAACTGCACTACAGCTTGCACAACCCAAACATGGAAAGGTTCCATGACTCTTTTTAGTTATGTATTTCTGTTTCTTCCTAGATCCTAAATCATTTCTAACTAGAATGTCCCCCAGGTTTTGAACCCTGCGGTATGCCATCATTGGTGGGTTTTTAAAGGATACAACATCCATATTGCAATTTTTCAAAATGTGCCAGTGTCTGGATATAATGTTTCTAATTTCTCTATTGATGGGGTTAAACTGTGTTACACACACTACCCTCTCTTCATTCTCTTTCTTAGAAACACTAATTCCTTTCTCCTCCGGCTCCTGAACCCTTTTAATCTCACTTTCAATCAATTTCACAGGGTATCCCCTTTGTATGAATTTATCCCCCATTTCTTGAAGTCTATTCTTGACTAGTGATTCTTCATTGACTATCCTTTTCACTCTTTTAAATTGGCTACGTGGTAGGGAATTTTTTAAGGGTTCATTATGGAAGCTCTCATACCTTAGTAAAGTATTTCTGTCTGTTTCCTTTCGATGTAAATCAATCTTAAAATTACAAGTTTCCTTATCAATATGTATTACTGTGTCCAAGAATACCACCTTTTCTTCACTGAAGGTTAATGTGAATTTTAAATTATTAACAGCCAGATTTAGTTCATCAACAAATGCCACTAGGGTACCAACGTCACCCCACCATACGCCAAATATATCATCTATGAAGCGCCACCATGACGCTCCATACTTAATGAACAACTCATTTTCATATACAAATTTTTCTTCAACACTATTCATGAATATATTGGCGTATGCTGGGGCGACGTTGGACCCCATGGCTGTGCCTCTTATTTGGAGAAACCAGTCATCTTGAAACAGGAAGTAGTTATTATATAATACCATTCTTAACAAACTCTCAAAGAACAGTATTTGAGCCTCATTATATAATGTAGAATTTCTGAGTGCCAAAATGCATGCACCTATGCCACTTTCATGATTAATTACCGTATATAAACTACTTACATCAAGTGTATACAAAATACATTTTGCTTTATCCAATGGTAAACCTTTTAATTTTTCAATAAAATCATTTGTATCCTTAATGTATGATGTTATTTTCTGTACCTCTGGCTGCAAAATTCTATCCAGATAAGTAGCTATATTAGTAAAGACTGACTCAATTCCTGCCACAATTGGCCGCCCAGGGGGTTCTAATAAATTTTTATGTATTTTTGGGACTGTATAGAAGATTGGAGTTTTAAGCCAATCCACATATAGATATTCACATAATTTTTTGTCTATAATGCCAATCTTAGATGCCCAGTTTAACACTCTTTTTATTTCTGCCTGTATTTTAATCACTGGGTTACTCTGTAATGGCTTATAGGTATTAGCATCTCCCAATTGTTGTTTAATTTCTGTGACATAATAGTTGGTATCTAAAACTACGGTGGCTCCTCCCTTGTCTGCTCTCCTTATCAATATATCTTTTTCTTTAAGTGTATCTATGGCTTTCTTCTGTGATGCTGTTAAATTAGGTTTATATCTCTGGGTTTTTTTTTTACTTAATGCTGTTATATTTAGCCTTTAATTTCATCATATCACATTTGACCAATTCAATGTAAGTTTCCACACTATTATTACCCTGGGTTGGTATGTAAGTACTTTTCTTATATAAACCAGTAGATTTTAAAGTTATCATATTCCCTCTAGGAGTAACAGTGTTATTAATCATTCGTGGACTCTCATTAAACATACATTTTAATCTTAGTGTCCGAAAAAATCTGTATAGGTCTTTCTCTAATTCAAAAAAATTAATGTCTTTTACCGGACAAAATGACAATCCTTTTTCTAATGTCTCGTACTCACTATCTTGCAGAGTCTTACTTGAGATATTAATCACTGTGGGCTCTTCTTTTTCGCCTTGTTGGCTTTCCTCCTCGGCTGGTATCTGCGGTCTTTCTCCATGCCGCTTGTGTTTGCGGCCGCCTCTGTGGCGCTTCCTGATGACGTCAGCGATTCGTCGCTCGACTCTAAAAAACTTTGCCCATCTGACGATTCAGTGCTGCTGGCTCTGTTTCCACCATCTTTGAACTTCTCTTTGCCTTGATTTCGATTGGCCCTCTGTGTTTTACCGGCCCCTAGTGGTACCCTAGTGGCATTTGTTGATGAACTAAATCTGGCTGTTAATAATTTAAAATTCACATTAACCTTCAGTGAAGAAAAGGTGGTATTCTTGGACACAGTAATACATATTGATAAGGAAACTTGTAATTTTAAGATTGATTTACATCGAAAGGAAACAGACAGAAATACTTTACTAAGGTATGAGAGCTTCCATAATGAACCCTTAAAAAATTCCCTACCACGTAGCCAATTTAAAAGAGTGAAAAGGATAGTCAATGAAGAATCACTAGTCAAGAATAGACTTCAAGAAATGGGGGATAAATTCATACAAAGGGGATACCCTGTGAAATTGATTGAAAGTGAGATTAAAAGGGTTCAGGAGCTGGAGGAGAAAGGAATTAGTGTTTCTAAGAAAGAGAATGAAGAGAGGGTAGTGTGTGTAACACAGTTTAACCCCATCAATAGAGAAATTAGAAACATTATATCCAGACACTGGCACATTTTGAAAAATTGCAATATGGATGTTGTATCCTTTAAAAACCCACCAATGATGGCATACCGCAGGGTTCAAAACCTGGGGGACATTCTAGTTAGAAATGATTTAGGATCTAGGAAGAAACAGAAATACATAACTAAAAAGAGTCATGGAACCTTTCCATGTTTGGGTTGTGCAAGCTGTAGTGCCGTTATTAAAGGGACAGAATTTCAACATCCCCAAACGGGAAAATTTTTTAGCATTAACAATTTCTATACGTGTGACTCATCCTATGTCGTATACCTCATTAAATGCCCATGTTCCAAAATCTATATCGGTGAGACCACCAGAAGGGTACGAGATAGGATGAGTCAACACAGATCCAATATCAGATGTGGGGACCAAGAAGCCCCTGTATCATGTCACTTCTTGAGTGCAGGCCACAATATAAGTCAGTTAAGGTGGCAAATAATTGATGGAGTGGATAATTTAAGAAGAGGGGGCAATAGGGAAACCATATTAAAACAAAAGGAGTCATACTGGATATATAAATTGGATGCTCTAATTCCTAAAGGCATTAATAGAGAACTGGACCTTAAAGTGTTTCTGTAATATATACTTATGTAGTATAAAAAATTGCAATAGTCCTTAGATAATGAATTACATTGTAAAAATCAAGTATTGGTAAGAAATTATATGTATTTTAACAACATATGAATAGGTAAATTGTATATTGTTTTTAAACTTTACTTATGTGTTTAACATTGTAATAATTTTTGTAACCACTAGGTGGTAGTGTTAGGTGATAGAAATCACTTTGTAACATTATACATGGGGTTAATATGTAGGCCTATAAATGTACCTCAACAGATGAGGCTCATTAGCATGATTAAGGGATAACATCCCGAAACGTTGCTGCCTATCTACTTTGTACCTGCATGGGATAAAGATGTCTCAATAAAGCATTGAAAACTTACAGTGGTGCTGTGGATTTTCTATTTTTCTATATAATTTAGTGTAGGGTAGGGTTTTTTATTTTGTTAGGGGGATTAGAGTAGGTGTAATTAGTTTAAAAATCTTGTAATTTCTTTATTATTTTCTGTAATTTAGTGGGGGGTTTTCATACTTTAGATAATTTTATTTCATTGTAATTAATTGTATTTAATGTAAGTAATTAATTTAATTATAGTGTAGTGTTAGGTGTAATTGTAACTTAGGTTAGGTTTTATTTTACAGGTAAATTTGTTTTATTTTAACTAGGTAGTTATTAAATAGTTAATAACTATTTATAACTATTGTACCTAGTTAAAATAAATACAAAGTTGCCTGTAAAATAAAAATAAACCCTAAGCTAGCTACAATGTAACTATTAGTTATATTGTAGCTAGCTTATAGTTTATTTTATAGGTAAGTATTTAGTTTTAATAGGAATAATTTAGTTAATTGTAGTAATTTTATTTAGATTTATTTTAATTATATTTAAGTTAGGGGGTGTTAGGGTTAGACTTAGGTTTAGGGGTTAATACATTTATTATAGTGGCGGCGACGTTGGGGGCGGCAGATTAGGGGTTAATAAATGTAGGTAGGTGGCGACAATGTTAGGGACGGAAGATTAGGGGTTAATGATATTTAACTAGTGTTTGCGATGCGGTTTAGGGGTTAATATGTTTATTATAGTGGTGGCGATGTCCGGTTCGGCAGATTAGGGGTTAAAATTTTAATTTTAGTTTTTGCGATGTGGGGGGGCCTCGGTTTAGGGGTTAATAGGTAGTTTATGGGTATTAGTGTACATTTTAGCACTTTAGTTAAGAGTTTTATGCTACGGCGTTGTAGTGCAAAACTCTTAACTACTGACTTTAAATGCGGTACCAGGCTTGACAGGAGAGGGTGTACCGCTCACTTTTGGTCAGACTCGTAATACCGGCGCTATGCAAAATATAGGATACGCAATTGACGTAAGTGGATTTGCGGTATTTCCGAGTCTGGCCAAAAAAGTTAGCGGTACACCTGTACCTGCAAGACTCGTAATACCAGTGGGCGTTAAAAAGCAGCGTTAGGACCTCTTAACGCTGCTTTTTAAGGCTAACGCACAACTCGTAATCTAGGCCACTGTTTGCACAATATAATTTTGTTATTAAAAATTCTAATTTACTACACCAAATAATATCGCTGTGAAAAATATCACTGATCATCAGCGGTGCCTCCAGCGTGTTATATATCTTAGGTTACAATATAATTTACTATTGTCTCATCAATAACCTCCCATATATTTGTATTATTTTACTGTAGTTCTGATCAGGTGATATCTTTTTAAACACAGTGAATTATATTTGTGGAGTAAAGAGGATTCAATTTGGATAAATATATACAGATTTATTAAACATTAAACAAGATATTAACAAGCGATATACCATTCAATTATACACTAAATCGTCTCTCTGACACACTATGAAATAAAATATAATATTTTGCTTAGTTTTTAATCCTATAGGTATAAATCTAACAGTGAAGTCTATAACAAGGTAAAATAAATCAGCATATACCAATTTTGCAATATGCGTTACTAAAATTGGTTATTTAATACAATCTTAGCCCAATATTACCATTAAAATTATGTCCTGAGAACTTAACAATTTAATGCAATTAGTCAGATTCAGGATGAATACCAATAACCAGTAAACAAATAAAAACCTTTATCATGCCTCAACAAGTCTCAGCCTTAGAGAATATAACTAAATTAAATATAAACGCCCAGAGCTTTCCTTATAACAAGCTAAAAATTAACTACACAATATCTATGAAAGGATTTCTTGTATTGTTAGGTGAATTAGATTCCTAGACAATATAAACCAGACTATAGGGGTAGTATATATATATATATATATATATATATATATATATATATATATATATATATATATATACATATATATATATATATATATATATATATATACATATATATATATATATATATATATATATATATATATATATATATATATATATATATAAAGTCGTATGCAAAAGTTTAGGCCCCCCTGACAATTTCCATGCTTTTCATTTATAAATAATTGGGTGTTTGGATCAGAAATTTCATTTTGATCTATCAAATAACTGAAGGACACAGTAATATTTCAGTAGTGAAATGAGGTTTATTGGATTAACAGAAAATGTGCAATATGCATCAATATGAAATTAGACAGGTGCATAAATTTGGACACCCTTGTCATTTTGTTGATTTGAATACCTGTAACTACAAAGCACTGATTAATTGGAACACACAATTGGTTTGGTGAGCCCATTAAGCCTTGAACTTCATAGACAGGTGCATCCAATCATGAAAAAAAGGTATTTAAGGTGGCCAATTGCAAGTTGTTGTTCTCTTTGACTCTCCTCTGAAGGGTGGCAATATGGGGACCTCAAAACAACTCTCAAATGACCTGAAAACAAAGATGGTGCTTGAGGTATGCAAACACACATTTGGACAAGCCAGCTTCATTTTGAAAGAAGGTGCTGTGGACTGATGAAACAAAGATTGAGTTATTTGGTCATAACAAGGGGCGTTATGCATAGCGGCAAAAGAACACAGCGTTCCAAGACAAACACTTGCTAGCCACAGTAAAATTTGGTGGATGTTCCGTCATGCTGTGGGGCTGTGTGGCCAGTGTGGGTACTGGGAGTCTTGTTAAAGTTGAGGGTTGTATGGATTCCACTCAATATCAGCAGATACTTGAAAATAATGTTGAGGAATGAGTCACAAAGTTGAACTTACGCCAGAGCTGGATATTTCAACAAGACAATGGCCCAAAACTCTGGTCAAAATCTACTCTGGCATTTATGCAGTGGAACAAGTACAATGTTCTGGAATGGCAATCCTAGTCCCCAGACATGAATATCATTGAAAATCTGTGGGGTGATTTGAAGCGGGCTGTCCATGCTCTGCAACCAACAAACCTAACTGAACTGGAGATGTTTTGCAAGGAGGAATGGTCCAAAATACCTTCATCCAGAATCCAGGCACTCATTACAGGCTATAGGAAGAGTCTAAAGGCTGTTATTTCTGATAAAGGAGGCTCTATTAAATATTATGTGCGATATGTCTGTTGTGGTGCGCAAATTTATGCACCTGTCTAATTTCGTTTTAATGCATATTGCACATTTTATGTTAATCCAATAAACCTCATTTCACTACTGAAATATTACTGTATCCTTCAGTTATTTGATAAATCAAAATGAAATTGTTGATCCAAACACCTAATTATTTATAAATGAAAATCATGGAAATTGTCAGGGGTTCCTAAACTTTTGCATACGACTGTATATATATATATAATGGGCTTATAATTATATAATGCCCCTCTTAATGAAGACTTTAAATGCAATAAATGCTTAAATATAATTAGAGACTTTTTATACTTTTCCCAAATGTTTGCTTCTCCAAGCCCTGGGTTATCACTAATCAAACTGTGTGTTTCCTCTGTATCCGGTCCCAAACAATCTCTTTAGTCCCACAGAAAAAACAAGCAAAGTTCCAAGGATATCAAAATGTAAAAATGGGTATAACCAGGATTTAAAAAAAATTCTTTCAGAAATAAATTGGACAGAGCTTCCAGCCTCCTTTCATGCAACTCAGAGTCCTTTGTGAGTGTCTGGAAACTCAATTTATCTGAATTATAACTCCGCCCTACTTTCTAACAGCCATCACTGAGGTGTTAGGATTTGTAGTCTGTGATTGTATGAATACTAATTAACTTTTGGAGTAATGCACCCAATGTTAAAGGGACACTGAACCCAAATTTTTTCTTTTGTGATTCAGATAGAGCATGCAATTTTAAGCAACTTTCTAATTTACTCCTATTATCAAATTTTCTTCATTCTCTTGGTATCTTTATTTGAAAAGCAGGAATGTAAGTTTAGATGCCGACCCATTTTTGGTGAACAATCTGGGTTGGATTAATTTAACTGACCAATAAACAAGTGCTGTCCAGCATTCTGACCAAAAAATAGCTTAGATGCCTTCTTTTTCAAATAAAGATAGCAAGAGAACGAATAAAATTGATAATAGGAGTAAATTAGAAAGTTACTTAAAATTGCATGTTCTATAGAAAACGTCCAAAAAAATAATAATAGAAAAACTCCAATGGACATCTGTAACATTGGACTTTTTCTATTTATAACGTTTCTTAACCGTTGCTCTATAGCTGGCTATATGAATGTGTGTCTTCATACCTTGGTCTGCAATTCATCTTTGCTATATATTTTTGCTGTTTTGCTTAGAGTTTTTAGTCCTACAACTTAGATCCCAATAGTTTACCTGCCCAGACAATACCCCGTATGCACTTTCTCACGGGGGTCTGTGAGCAATAGGGTGTAGTTGCATAGATTATTATATTACTCTATCCAAACACATATGCTGACTTTCATGCTTTCTCATAACACATATAGCATGGTTACTGCTGTAATTTTGTTGACACTGCATTTATTCATATGTGTTTAAAATACCATATAAGGTGTATTCCTGTTAATCTAGCATCTTTATATGGTGTATTATTTTGCTGCTAAGGCAAACATATGAGGATACCTTTGTTTTCCTGACCAGTCAGGTTTATCCTATACTGTTCAGTGTAGACTTATTTTTCTAAAATCTTGCATGATTGGCTAAGGCACCTAGATTATTATTATCTTGTAGTTGACTAAAGACCATTCTGTGAGGGGATGCAGTGTGTTTTTTAATCAAAATGCTGTACCAATAAATTGACACTATATCATCTATTTATCTAAGAGCTGTGTATTTTTTGTGACAAAAGAGTGCTGAATTCCCTGTCCTTTTGAAACAAAACATTTATATGTTTCTCTCTTACTTACACATTTTCTTGATATATATATATATATATATATATATATATTTTAGATATATATATATTATTTATATATATATATATATATATATATATATATATAGGCATGTATATACATACCATACTGATTATTGCATATACTTAATTCCATATTTAAGTTATCTATACATTCAAACGTGGTTATTATATACACTGGTTATCAGTTAATTATTAGTACAGCATTGGAACACAATTTGATGTAACATTTTTTTATACATATTAACATTTCTTTCCTGACAGACCTTAGGAATTTCATGTCTTTTTTCTCAGATGTGGGGGTAGGCTGTATCTGAGTTGGCCCCTAAGCCAGCAGGCATCTCATTAACATATGACTGTGGCCCATAGGCTTGTAAATCTATTCACAATAGTTTCTAGACAATGGGACTCCACCTGTGTTTCTCTTTTGTGTTTACAAACAGCAGGGGTTCTTTCTGGCAAAAGTCCTGTTACCTTCTCTTGGACAAATGTTTAATTTTCTTAAATTTTGTCTATAAGATATAGTCTTAAAAACAAATGGTGTAGCTTGATTCAATTTGGAGACTGGAGGCATAAAAAGTTTTAACAATGGGGTGTGTCTGAACTGTGATTGGGAACAGTCACTTCTTTCTGTGCTCTAGCGGAATCTCTTCTAATCCGCCGATTTAAAGAGTCACCTAACAGCTTTCCCTTCAATATTAAAGGGACATGAAACCCAATTTTTTTTCTTTCGTAATTTAGAAAGAGCATGTCATTTTAAGCAACTTTCTAATTTACTTCTATTATCTCATTTGCTTCATTCTCTTGATATCACTTGCTGAAAAGCATATCTAGATTGCTCAGTAGCTGCTGATTGAGGCCTTGTGTGATTGGCTCACACATGTGCGTTGCTATTTCTTCAACAAAGATATCTAAAGAACTGAGCAAATTAGATAATAGAAGTAAATTGGAAAGTTGTTTAAAATTACATGCCCTATCTGAATCATGAAAGTTTAATTTTAACTAGACTGCCCCTTTAAGTCTAATGCTGCCACACAACACCGGGGTGTTTTCTATATGTAATACCAAGCTGTATTTTTTAACGTAAAGCAAGAAGTCAGATGATAGAGGCCTAGTGCGGCAGCACCTAATAGGCTGCGCTACCCCCCTCGGATAACGAGGTATTTCGCCACAGCGGGACAAGCTTTTATCGATACCGAGTCCTTACCAAGTTACCTTTAAGATTCAAGAGCTTTGAAGGTTAGGACTGATCTTACAGGTCTACACAGACGGAAGAAATTAACAACGCAAGCCATATCATATCTAAAAGAATCTGACTTTCAGGACATCTTTAATAACAAGTACTGGCGCAGGCTTGAAGCACTCTGTCTAAGCCTAATGGAGAGAGCCCCACAGGATCCTCCACTGATAACATTTGCCTCAGCGAATACTAAAGGAGACTTGGAAGCCAGTGATATGGAGGGGTCCCGTCATCAGGGCGAGTATAGAGAACTTATTAGCACTCCCTCAAACAAGTTACATCATGCTAGTGCAACCTACAAGATTCCGACTAGCTCACAAGCAATAATCCCTAAGGTGGAGGATTCAGTAGCACCAGCGACACCTGTGTCTCTGGATGTCACAAGCGAGAGTCAGTGAACTTTGCAATCCTCTCTGTCAGCTGAGGCCCTGCAGAGTTTTGGGGGAGGCCCTGGAATGCCAAAGCCGAAGACTTCACATTGTGCGAGTTCGCAATTCAGCACATTACCCAGGATTTCTACAACCACCCTCAGGAGACTTGTAAACGGATGCCTTCAATTGCTGGACAATGTTGGTAGATGCAGTGCTGCTTGCTATTCGGGGCTCCCTATATCTTGGAACTTTTACTTTGAGGATGTAACACGAAAGTCTCAGGTTTCATCTAAAGCCCATTAATTCCTGCAGATAAAGTCATGGGGCTGACGGACGCTCAGACTATGATATACCTCCTGTCTAGTTTAAAGTTGTATGATCCTGGATTGGGTTTTTATGTTTTGACACAGTTGCCTGTATTTTATAGATCCTTATGTGACATGCCTGTTAATTATGTCTTTGTTAACATGTTAACCTGCTTTAGAGTGTAGCTTATGTAAATCTGAGGTTTCTGTATTATACATCTGGGGCTATGCAATCCTTTTAGATATACTTCAATCCCTTTACAGGGCTTGTGGTGCTAGACAAACTCTTAGGCTAACTTACAATAGAGCCCAACTACACTTGGTACATTGTGCCCTCCGCATGAAGCCATATAACCCTACACACTAACTATTATATCCCCCAACCTCATGGTTGTAGATGGTTCTTTCCGGAGCCACAGAGGGGAAGGCTTGTTTGACTCAGAGTTCAGGATATAGCCATATGATTAAAATAACCCATCTCCATATATACATAGCACCTAACGTTGGCATGGAGCTCAACAGCTATAGAGATCCTAGGATCGGTAATATACCCTGCATGTTAAAACTAATCCCTTAAAGTAGGGGATTAACCATATGTTAACATGGTCCAATATTATATTTTTTGCACCATAGCTCACTCATTATCACACAATGCCGGGCTGCTGGAGGGTGACACTTAATAATCACCTAACCTATATCTGATGTTCATAGGATACATATGTATATGTTTTCGGGAATCTAATATCATCTGTCACACTATAGAAGTGTCCTGCTGTGGCACTGGCATCTTTTTTCATTGTGCTATTACAATTAATGTGCTTTATACAAAAATTCATTATCATGGGTCTTATGGACTCTTGCCAATATGAAAGAAATGAATTTATCAGGTAGGTTCTTACATAAATTATGTTTTCTTTCATGTAATTGGCAAGAGTCCATGAGCTAGTGATGTATGGGATATTAATAACCAAGATGTGGTACTCCACAGAAGAGTCATTAGAGAGACCTTAGGAATCTTAACATTTCTTTCCTGACAGACCTTAGGAATTTCATGTCTTTTTGCTCAGATGTAGGGGTAGGCTGTATATGAGTTGGCCCCTAAGCCAGCAGGCATCTCATTAACATATGAGTGTGGCCCATAGGCTTGTACATTATTGACAATAGTTTTTAGACAATAGGACTCCACCTGTGTTTCTCTTTTGTGTTTACAAACAGCAGGGGTTCTTTCTGGCAAAAGTCCTGTTACCATCTCTCGGACAAATGTTTAGTTTTCTTAAATTGTGTCTATATGATAAAGTCTTACAAACAAATGGTGTAGCTTGATTCAATTTGGAGACTGGAGGCATAAAAAGTTTTAACAATGGGGTGTGTCTGAACTGTGATCGGGAACGGTCACTTCTTTCTGTGCTCTAGCGGAATCTCTTCTAATCCGCCGATTTAAAGAATCACCTAACAGCAACGTTGGCATGGAGCTCAACATCTATAGAGATCCTAGGATTGGAAATATACCCTGCATGTTAAAACTAATCCCTTAAAGTAGGAGATTAACCATATGTTAACTTGGTTCAATATTATATATTTTGCACCATAGCTCACTCATTATCACACAATACCGGGCTGCTGGAGGGTGACACTTAATAATCATCTAACCTATATCTGATGTTCATGGGATACATATGTATATGTTTCGGGAATCTAATATCATCTGTCGCACTATAGAAGTGTCCTTCTGTGGCACTGGCATCTTTATTCATTGTGCTATTACAACAATTACCCTTATAATGATGCCAATGTTTTTGTTTTTTGTTATTGTACCCCTATACTCAGTATCTACCCCTGTCCATATATTGTTTCTATATAAAAGGTCCAAGAGTGGCCCACCATGTTGTATCTGGGGTAGAAAACTTGTGTATTATATATATTCCCATAATAAAAAAAGAAAAAGAGGTCTCTCATCTGAGATCCAAAAACACAATTTATGTAAAAACTTACCTGATAAATTCATTTATTTCATATTAGCAAGACTTCATGAGCTAGTGACGTATGGGATATACAATCCTACAAGGAGTGGCAAAGTTTTCCAAACCTCAAAAATGCCTATAAATGCACCCCTCACCACACCCACAATTCAGTTTAACGAATAGCCAAGTAGTGGGGTGATAAAAAATGGAGCAGAAAGCATCAACAAAGGAACTGGAAATATAATTGTGCTTTATACAAAAATTCATTATCATGGGTCTCATGGACGCTTGCCAATATGAAAGAAATGAATTTATCAGGTAAGTTCTTACATAAATTATGTTTTCTTTCATGTAATTGGCAAGAGTCCATGAACTAGTGATGTATGGGATATTAATAAGCAAGATGTGGTACTCCACAGAAGAGTCACTAGAGAGACATTAGGAATATTAAAGGGACAGTCTACACCAGAATTTTTATTGTTTTAAAAGATAGATAATCCCTTTATTACCCATTTCCCAGTTTTGCATAACCAATGCAGTTATAATAATATACTTTTAACCTCTGTGATTATCTTGTATCTAAGTCTCTGCAAACTGCCCCTTTTTTCAGTTCTTTTGACAGACTTGCAGTCTAGCCAATCAGTGCCTGCTCCCAGATAACTTTTCGTGCACGAGCACAGTGTTATCTATACGAAATACGTGAACTACCACCCTCTAGTGGTGAAAAACTGTTAAAATGCAATCTGAAAGAGGTGGGCTTCAAGGTCTAAGAAATTAGCATATGAACCTCCTAGGTTAAGCTTTCAACTAAGAATACCAAGAGAACAAAGCAAAATTGGTGATAAAAGTAAATTGGAAAATTGTTTAAAATTACATGCTCTATCTGAATCACGTTTATTTTGGCCTAGATTGTCCCTTTAACATTTCTTTCCTGTCAGACCTTAGGAATTGCATGTCTTTTTGCTCAGATGTGGGGGTAGGCTGTATTTGAGTTGGCCCCTAAGCCAGCAGGCATCTCATTAACATATGAGTGTGGCCCATAGGCTTGTAAATTATTCACAATAGTTTCTAGACAATGGGACTCCACCTGTGTTTCTCTTTTGTGTTTACAAACAGCAGGGGTTCTTTCTGGCAAAAGTCCTGTTACCTTCTCTTGGACAAATGTTTAATTTTCTTAAATTGTGTCTATATGATAAAGTCTTAAAAACAAATGGTGTAGCTTGATTCAATTTGGAGACTGGAGGCATAAAAAGTTTTAACAATAGGGGGTGTGTCTGAACTGTGATCGGGAACAGTCACTTCTTTCTGTGCTCTAGCGGAATCTCTTCTAATCCGCCGATTTAAAGAGTCACCTAACAGCCACATTGGCATGGAGCTCAACATCTATAGAGATCCTAGGATCAGAAATATACCCTGCATGTTAAAACTAATCCCTTAAAGTAGGGGATTAACCATATGTTAACTTGGTTCAATATTATATATTTTGCACCATAGCTCACTCATGATCACACAATACCGGGCTGCTGGAGGGTGACACTTAATAATCATATAACCTATATCTGATGTTCATAGGATACATATGTATATGTTTTCGGGAATCTAATATCTGTCGCACTATAGAAGTATCCTGCTGTGGTACTGGCATCTTTATTCATTGTGCTATTACAACAATTACCCTTATAATGATGACAATTTTTTTTTTTTTTTTGTTATTGTACGCCTATACTCAGTATCTACCCCGTCCATATATTGTTTCTATATAAAAGGTCCAAGAGTGGTCCACCATGTTGTATCTGGGGTAAAAAACTTAAGTCTATTATATATATTCCCATAATAAAAAAGTAAAAGAGGTCTCTCATCTGAGATCCAAAAACATAATTTATGTAAGAACTTACCTGATAAATTCATTTATTTCATATTTGCAAGACTTCGTGAGCTAGTGACGTATAGGATATACAATCCTACTAGGAGGGGCAAAGTTTTCCAAACCTCAAAAATGCCTATAAATACACCCCTCATCACACCCACAATTCAGTTTAACGAATAGCCAAGTAGTGGGGTGATAGAAAAAGGAGTAGAAAGCATCAAAAAAGCAACTGGAAATATAATTGTGCTTTATACAAAAATTAATTATCATGGGTCTCATGGACTCTTGCCAATATGAAAGAAATTAATTTATCAGGTAAGTTCTTACATAAATTATGTTTTCTTTCATGTAATTGGCAAGAGTCCATGAGCTAATGACGTATAGGATATTAATAACCAAGATGTTGTACTCCACAGAAGAGTCACTAGAGAGGGAGGGATAAAATAAAAACAGCCATTTTCCGCTGAAAAAATTAAATCCATATCCAAAAAATAAGTTTTTCTCATAATTGAAAAGAAAAAACTTAAAACATAAGCAGAGGAATCAAACTGAAACAGCTGCCTGAAAAACTTTTCTACCAAAAACTGCTTCCGAAGAGGCAAACACATCAAAATGGTAGAATTTAGTAAATGTATGCAAAGAAGACCAAGTTGCTGCTTTGCAAATCTGATCAACTGAAGCTTCATTCTTAAAAGATCACAAAGTGGAGACTGATCTAGTAGAATGAGCTGTGATTCTTGACCTGACTCCAAATAAGCCTGATGAATCAAAAGCTTTAACCAAGATGCCAAGGAAATGGCAGAAGCTTTCTGACCTTTCTAGAACCAGAAAAGACAACAAATAGACTGGAAGTCTTCCTGAAATCTTTAGTAGCTTCCACATAATATTTCAAAGCGCGAACAACATCCAAAGAATGTAAGAATCTCTCCAAAGAATTCTTTGGATTAGAACACAAAGAGGGAACAACAATTCCACCTATTAATGTTATTAGAATTCACAACCTTAGAAAGAAATTCAAATGAAGTACGCAAAACTGCATTATCCTGATGGAAAATCAGAAAAGTAGACTCACAAGAAAGAGCAGATAATTCAGAAACTCTTCTAGCAGAAGAGATAGCCAAAAGGAACAACACTTTCCAAGAAAGTAGTTTAATATCTAAAGCCTGTAAAGCTTTCCAAACCAAATTAAGACTCCAAGGAGGAGAGATTGATTTAATGACAGGCTTGATACGGACCAAAGCCTGTATAAAATCAGGAAGCTTAGTAATCTTTCTGTGAAATAAAACAGAAAGAGCAGGGATTTGTCCCTTCAAGTAACTTGCAGACAAATCTTTATCCAAACCATCCTGAAGAAACTGTAAAATAAAATAAAGGGGGGGGGGCAGAGTCCAAAGCCCATGAGAGCAGTCACATAATCTTGCTGCTCTGATCCTAATTATTCAATATACACATATATCTACCGCTTTTAATAGAGTTTGATCCTGGAAAATTCGCTTAACACACCCTGGACTCTTATCTAACAGTTGGCGTAAGCCAAACCTATCCTCGGATGTTACTTGTTTGAATTAGGATCGGGGCTTTCTTTTGAATCTATGTGAGTGGCGGCCATATTTCCATCCTCGTGGCTGAGGATTTTTCCACCATCATCTAGACCCCCCGGCAGGTTCTCTCTGTAGACCTGTCGTTAAGGTGCAGGACTACCTCATAAGTCACTGCAACAAAAGCATTGATCAATATCACCCATTAGAAGCATCTCATTGTGGGGAACTACTACCATATTTGTCAAATGGAGCCTGACAAATTTATTATAAACATGCAGATCAAGGACCTTTTGGATGAGCACTTTCTGCGGCTGGGATGCGAATTAACGGCAGCTCGGGACAATTGCATCAACCCCAACCATCAGCCTCAAATTGACATTGTTAAAAGAAAAGATCTTGCTAATAAAGATGGGGCAATGTTGTCTCTGCCTACTCTAACTCTTACCGCTCTGGTTCCGGCTCCAACAGAGGCTCCGGTGAGATGGGATTTGGGAGAGGAGACTGCTCAACACACTATTGTGCAGTCAAATGCTGCGATCTTCAAGCTTGTCAGGCCGGTACCAGGAGATGTAGTGAGCATACCCGTTGCGGCTGCAGCTCTGGCCCTATCTATATTCCGCTTCAGACCTAACTTATCAGGGGGCAATAGCTGGAGGCCAATTATTGACATGGGACATTTTTTCCAGGACTATCCAGGACAGTACGCTGGACTAGCCTATTACAAAACAGGAGTGGGCTAAACACTAAGGTACAAGAGAGTAAGATTACTGAGTGGTGATTCACGGAGGTCCCAGCATGAATAATTGATATAGCCCTACGGACATGAATGGGTCGCTTCATAAGATATACTGCTCACTTGTATTTAGTACCGCATGATTTTATATTTTATATTTACTTTCCAGTTCCCGGTTATGGTCTTATGTTTAGGTGTATACTGCCTCTATTTCCTTATGCTTACTGTATTTACCAGCTATGGCTTGATTGGGGCTGTTAGAGTGAAAAACTACACATGCTTTCCATGCAATCTAATGTTGGTTGGTTATTAAGTTATGAGCTCAATATTTGTTTGATGCACACGCTACAGAACAAATTAATGCTTCTATACTACCCATGTTGAGTGGCTTCTAGCTATACCTTCTGTATTCTGCAGAGACTTCATACCGTAGGTGGGGCAGAGTACTGATGATATTTCTCTTCTGGGTACTTGCTAGTATTTACACCAGAAACTGTACGTTTATTATATACACTTTCTACAGGACAAATATAGACACATATTCAAACTAGTCAGACCCTATTTATGTATGTTTACAGTATTTGACAGATTGAGACTTGATAAAAAGGACTAAATAGCCATATAGGGATATCATGGGTAAAAGCAGCCAGTCATAGTAGCTGAAGGGAAGTGTTTGCTGGTCAAATATTTTTCTTCTCTCCCATAGCGAAGCCATAACTTTGCCAATGTTACTTTTATCTAGATTCCCTTAGCTGTACTCATGAGCAACTATCCCCTATCTCTTACTAGTATGACCTGGGTCTTGTTGTCTGCGGCCGAGGTGGCGAGATCCCACATTTGCCTAGAAGGAAGTAGAAGTCTCATACCTGTATTTACATCTATGATAGCTGTGTTAATAATAACCCCTATTGAGAAGAAATCCTAACCTAGCTCAATATGAGGCTATCCGCATAGTGTGGAGTGTGTTCTCATCTTTCCTCCCCCAGAAATTCCTAATTTTTTTTTTACCCCAATAAGCCTAATATCAGTGTGCTAGCCGAAGCATTTCTCGTGTAAATCTACAGTTATGACCATAATCTTGCTCACCTTAAAACATGTGTCCCTACCTGTAACTTTGTGCAGCTTCTTTGATGTTAACATGCCATTCAGGGTCGAATTTCACTGAGATTCATCTATGTTAGACTCTTATGGTATATTCATTCTATGGGCAAAGCAATTTTATTTTTCCCCTATCCAATGAATATGATTCCCTTTAATTCATGTGACAGATGTTTCTATCATATTTCCAGCCCTAAAATATCTCTTGTATACACTATGTTAACTTGTTTACACTATTCATTTCTTAAAAAAGAGGTTCTCATTTAAAGATCCAAGAGTGGTCTTTCATATCTGAAATAGCCCCCTATATATAGTTATATATCTCTCATTGAGGTCCAAGAGTGGCCTCTTTTACCATCTAGGGAGCATACAGAATATTAGGAATTATATTCTCATACCATTCCTTTGACTTTTCCTCTTAGATATGAATTATGTTTCTATTCAGAACTGTATTACAATCTACCTGTATTATGTTGATGTTACATTTTATTTAATATATTCTATGCATGCTTTCTTCAGAACCTCAATAAAAAATAAATAAAAAAATAAAATAAAATAAAATAAAAGTCTTCCAAGCTCGATAATAAATCTTATACAAAGTGTTGGAAGTGGCGCCAATCAAGGCTCTCTGAATATTAAGAATAAAAAAAAGTAGTTTACTAAGATATAGGTATATAAATAAAGCAAATTGCTACAGCTGTAAGTTTGTACGAAATAAAATACAATTTATTAATACATTGGATAATCGCAATCAATGAAAAAATAAAAATTAAGTCACTATTTGAAACTTCAATCAGTCACTATCTGAGGACACCGGTGTCTATTCTAAAACTTCATTAATAAAATGCATTGAAAAGTACAATTGACCAAATCAATAAAATTGACCAAATCAATAAAACAATCCTTAGAGTTAGGTAGAAAAAAGTTAAACTGCAGGCATCTAGTTTATAACGATCAAGCACGCAGAAAGTTTCTTTCAATCAAGACAGCATCAGGTTGCTATCAATCATGCAGGTAAAAAGTTCAGTGTTAGATGTAGGTTTCAAATTTAGCGGTTATTTAGACAGCTGTTCTTATTTCTCTTTCACTCTGCCTCTTCAGCACGCCCTCCTTACAATTCTCTCCTACCCGGAATTCCGGTGTGGGCTGTAGCAAGCTACGGCAGGCAGTTGTGTCTCTTAAAAATTAAGTTGTATTGCTGTTTGATTTTCTTTTAAGTGTGCACACTTACAGTTTTCCGGTCTTCACTCCTACCGTCTGCTCAGCGATGTGTTGCAATGTTTCCTCTTGTGCTGGCTTGACGGTCCTGGGAGCCTCACAATCTCTGTGTCTTCTCCAAATGAACTGGATACTGGTGTGGTTTCGTTTCTACGCGTTTCAGCTCTCCAGGGAGCCTTTGTCAAGAATCAGCTCCCTGGAGAGCTGAAACGCGTAGATATCCTTGTATAATCCCTGCACCATTAATCCAGCATACAAAGCTGCAGAGGTCTTATATGAAAACAAGCAAAGGAAATGATCGAGACTGAAGGTTTTGACAAGTTGAAACCAATTTAATTTGTCTCTTGCCTGTTAGAGACAGAGTCATGGACTGGAAACCTAAAAAGGTGACCCTTGTCTGAGGAATCAAGGAACTTTCCAGTAAATTGATCCTCCAACCATGTCTTTGAAGAAACAATACTGGTTGATTTGTGTGAGATTCGGCAGAATGTAAAGACTGAGCTAGTACCAAGATATCATCCAAATAAGGATCATCGCAATACCCTGTTCTCTGAATACAGAGAGTAGAACACCAAGTACCTTTGAGAAAAAACTTGGAGCTGTCGCTAGGCCAAATGGAAAAGAATCTCAGAAAGCGATAGTGGTCTGGATGAATCGCAATATTAAGATACGCATCCTCCAGTGGGCGGGCCTAGAGCTAGCAGGGTGAACAGTGTGCTCTGTGTAGCTCCGTGTTCACGCTCCCTAGGATATGGACTAACAACTGCCCAAGTTGGAAAGCCCTTGACGGGAAGCGTGTCTGGGCTAATACACCACAGGAGAAGGGGAGCAAAAGATCCATCCCTCACTCACCGAAAGTTAAAGCACGCAGGTTAAGCGTGGAAGTGGACCCTTAAAAGGGACAAAGGAGTCACAAACAAATTTGGAGGACTCTGAACTGCAAGTGAGCCGCAAGCAAAGCCGCAAGTGAGACCCTCGCTGCAAGGGGGGTAACGGCAGAGTCGTACCTCGGGGAGAGGTGTAATCCCCCCTTCAGCAGAGTACAGCTGCGGGAAATAGATATCCACCACCTAGATCCAAAGAAGATAACCATGGCAAGAAGGAGGGAGACCATCACCAACTGAGAAGTGCCGCTGGTTCAATCCTGGGACATTGAAGGGGAGCTGAACCGTGGAAACTGAGGGCAAGCCCTGCGTTGCAGGGGCAGATACGGCAGAACCTAACACTGGGGTAAGGCGAAGTCCCTCAGAAAGCAGAATACAGCTCCAGAAAACAAACTCAGGCTGCCCAGACTACATAACACTGTACTTACCGGAGGCTTGCTCCTGTGATCCCTTGCCGCTGTTTGGTGGTGCTTGGAAGCTGAGACTGTCAACTTTGGGGGTGCTGGAGTTGCCTGCTGGCGGTGCCCGCGCCTCTCTTCCTGTTTGTGAGAGGTGGCTGTGTAGCGCTGACGGAACAGGTCAGCTGACGCGCAGGAAACAGCCGAGAGAAATCGGGCGGCGGGAGCTAGCCGAGAGGTGGCGGGCAGGTCGCTCTGTGGAGCCCGTGAACTGAGGTCAGTGGTGAAGCAGGTTGGCGCGACAAGCCAGGCTGTATGCAGATTAGCCTGGGATAAAGTGCTTAAGAGGGGGAGAAGAAGGTACCTGAGAAAAAGTTAAGGCAAGAGGGGACTCTTTACGGGACTGGTAAAGGGAAGGCAACAAGAACATCATATTAACTGTTGTTGAAGCCACTGCCCCTACTTAAAAACTCTGACTGTGGGCTAAAAAAGTATAAAACAAGGATAAGGAAACCCCAGTTGTATATTGCCTATTTTCTAGAGGTATCCAGTCAAGATGTACTCGGTAACAAATATCTTATAGACTATTACAATAAGAAAACCTGAAGGGACGTTTAATTTTCTTATTACTTAATAGGGAGTCCACGGCTCATTTTTTTTTACATCAGGGAAAAGGGTGAAGCAGAATTTAAAAGAAAAAAAGGGGGAAAAGGGAAAAAACAATTTCAACCAGCAGGAAAATACAGAGAAAACATTTTAAGTTTAATTTTTTTTCTTTTTTTGTTTTTGTTCTTTCTCTTTCTCTTTTCTTTTTCCTGTTTCTGGATTATTTTATATTGTGTGTATGGATAAATACTTAGGGGTTAATAAGATGGCATCTAAATATAAACAAAGTGAGAGAAGACAGAGTATTAAATGAATCATTAGAATCTACCCCCAACAATAAAGATGCACATCAGATTGTGCAACAGATAAGCTCACTATTTCTCCCCAAAATGGAGAATTTACAAAAGGGCCTAGATGATATTTCTGGAGAGATCAAACAGATCTCATCCAGATTCACAGAATTGGAAGGAAGAGTGTCGGATCTTGAAGACATCTCTTCAAGCCAATCCAATGCAATTGAAAATCTTACGAAGCAGAATCAAGTTCTCCATCAACGCCTGGAAGACCTTGAGAACAGGTCAAGGCGAAATAATATTCGCCTAATTGGGGTTCCTGAAATCATTAAGTCAGTAGATTTGATACATTTTGTTGAAAACACACTTGCAAATCTTTTAAAAATATCTGTAAGCACACTTAAAGGTAGTGTAGAACGGGCCCACAGGATTGGTCCAGAGTATCAGGAAAGGAATACACGCACACAGCCTAGACAGATCATGGTCAAATTTTTACATTTTCAAACAAAAGTTGTCATATTACAAGCATATAGAAAGAATTCTCCTCTTATATTTGAGAACTCCAAAGTACTGATGTTTCAGGATTACTCAATGGAATTATCAAGAAAACGAAAAGAGTTTTCACCATTGTGTACTATCTTGAACAAGGAGGATATAAAAGCTTTTTTGTTATACCCGGCTAAATTAAAAATCTTAACATCTGAAGGGCTAAAATTTTTTGAGTCCCCTCATGAGGCTAAAGAATTTCTAGATCGCAGTTCAAAGACCATCTTTTAGAGATATATTTATTCTTTTTTCTTTTTTTTCATTTTAGGTTAGTAATGTTTCTGATTTTATGGATTTTTTAAACTTAGTGAAAAATAGGGTAATTGGGCACATTTGGCTATGTTGGATAATTATTTTTATGTTACTTTGTTTAGATAACTCCTCCTTGTTCGTAAAAAGGAATGCAATAGAGGAAAGGAAAAATGTAACGATTAAACTATATAGGATGTTTTTTTTTTTTTGTTTTTCATCTATTTATATAAAACTTGGTCAAAATTTTATATATCTATGCTTATTAGCCTTATGGTTTAAAAAACAGAGAATAATCTGTGCACGTGGCTGTGGTTTATTTTATAAGTATAGGATTTTTTTTTCTTATTTATTTTTTTCTTCCCACTTACCACTGCTCACTTTATGTATTTTTGCACACATGGTGTTTAGTTATCACTTTGCTTTTTTGTATAAGGCTATTATTTTTTTTACTTTATGTATGTCTTTAACACTTATGGTTACCTCTTTGCACTTAAGATGTTTTTTTTTTTTTTTCTTGCACGCATGGTGTTTAGTTATCACCTTGCTTTTTTGTATAAGACATGTATTTTTTCACTTTATGCATGTCCTTAACACTTATGGATACCTTTTTGCACCTAAGATTTTTTTTATTTTTTTTTCACAAGATTAGTACGTCTTTACTGTATGTACTTCTTAATAATTATGAACACTCCATGCAATCAAGGTGTTTTTTTTTTTTTTACAAGATTAGTACGTCTTTACTGTATGTACTTTTTAATATTTATGAACACTCCATGCACTCAAGGTGTTTTTTTTTTTTCACTCTTGCACCAAATATGTATGGTATACATATTACACATGTTAATGTTACACATTAAAATATACCCACACGGTTTTGAAATTTTATTGGAAGTTTTCACTGCTGGTGTATTTCTTCTTCTTCTCCTCCCTCTCCCCCTCTCTCTGTGTCTCTTTTTTATATGGTGCGTTTTTTAATAGAGGATGACCTTTAAGTTAGTATCGTGGAACGTGGGGGGAACTAATTCTCCCATAAAAAGACAAATGATACTTTCTCATCTACGGCGGCTTAACACAGACATAGCCTTTCTACAGGAGACGCACCTATCGGATAAGGAACATGATAAGCTATGTAAAAGCTGGGTAGGTTCCGTAGTCTATGTCTCCTATACAAATGCAAGCAGAGGTATAATAATTCTTCATGGTAAAAGACTCCAGCTTGAGATTGTTAAAACTATTAAAGATCCAGAGGGTAGGTATTTGATATTGCAGATAAATTTGAAGGGGAGGATGTGGGTGCTGTGTAATATTTATGCACCTAATAAAAAAGACGTGGGATTTTGGACTGGTCTTCTTCAGGCCCTAGCGCCGTTTCACGGTATGGATATAGTGGTGGGGAGTGACTTCAATCTGGCTCCAAATCCCGCGTGTGATAGATATCGAATTCCTGGGTGCGTACAGAAGCCTATTTTCAAAAATAATGGGAAATTTGAAGGGGGAATTTTTAAAAAATTTAAGGACGTGCTACAATTAGTAGATATCTGGAGACTCCATAATCCTGATGGTAGAGATTATACCTGTGCTTCTAGAGCAGTCCCGGTTCTCTCTAAGATCGATCTATTCCTCATATCGAATTCCTTAGTTTCTAAGGTAACTAAGGATAAAATCCATAACGTAATCATCTCAGATCATGCTCCAATTGAAATATCTTTATTGGAAGGTTATCAGCGTAGTAATAGGAATACAATGCGGTTTCCATATTATTTATATACGTCTGAAAATGTAAAAAAAATTTGGCACAGTCATGGAACGATTACTACACAGATAATATAAATCACCTTAGAGACCCAGGAGTATTCTGGGGTGCAGCTAAATCTGTACTAGCAGGTAATATAATAGCCTATGACGCTTATCTGCGTAAAAAGGCAAGGTCGAAACTTCAACAACTTCAGGAAAAAGTTATGGCTGACTATCACTCCTATTGTACAAGGTCCACGGTTAGTACCCGAGAAACATATCATGCGAGTAAGGAAGAATTAGATGCTTATCTTAAACAGCAAGCAATAAACACTTTATTAAAAACGGATAGCCAATATTATAGATTCGGAAATAGATCAGGGAAATTTTTGGCATCTCTGACTAAAAAACGGACAAAAACAGAATAGGAAAAAATGTTGCGGCTATTAGATATAAAAATGCTATACTTAAAACTCCAGAGGCTATTGCCTCTGCATTTGCAGAGTACTACACGGAGTTATATTCCAAACAATCAAAATCATCAGTATCTTCTCTCCGAGATTTCTGGGCAACTGTAACATTACCCCAAATCACTCATGAGCAATTAGAAATCTTAAACAGTTCTATTTCGAAGGAAGAAATAGAAAATACTATTACATCATTAGCAAATAGTAAAGCAGCGGGTCCCGATGGACTTCCCATCGAATTTTATAAACTACTCAAAGATCAGGTTTCGTCGGTACTTTTGAGTTTATATCAAGGACTTTCAATTGAAGGCAAATACCCAGAACAAAATTTTACTAGTGCTTTTATCTCTTTAATCCCAAAGGCGGGGAAAGACCAGGCATTGCCAGAGTCATATAGACCTATATTGTTACTTAACTCTGATTATAAAATATTTATGAAAATACTGGCAGAGCGTTTAAAAATGATATTGCCTACCCTTATCCATACTGATCAAACCGGTTTTATGAAGGGCAGGACTTCAGTGACAAATTTAAGGAGAGTATTACATGCAATATCACACTTTTGGTTATGCTCAAGGGAGAATGGGGGTGGGGCTCTGTCGGAGGCCTTCCTGCTGTCCTTGGACGCAGAGAAGGCCTTCGATAGAGTCGAATGGGATTATTTGTTTTCTACACTACAAAGTTATGAAATTATTGGCAATTTTCTAGCATCAATTCGTAATGTTTATCATAATCCTATTGCTTATATTTTGGTTAATGGGGTATTCTCCCCCACAGTATCTCTTCAGAGAGGAACAAGACAAGGCTGTCCGCTTTCGCCACTTCTTTTTAATTTGATCTTGAAACCCCTTGCTATAAAACTGCGTGCTATTTTTCCAGGTATGAAGATTAATGGGGAGGCAATTCATCTAGCATTGTATGCGGACGACATGCTGCTATTTGTTGAAAATCCAACCCTTCATATTTCTAAAATTTTACAATTAATATCTGATTTTGGGTGTCTTTCGGGTTATAGAATCAATGCGGGTAAATCAGAGATCCTATGGCTGCACAAATCTAAAAATAATGTTTTTCAGTATCCCTTTAAAGAAGTTGCTTCCTCACTTACCTACCTGGGTATTAGAATATCAAGTAATCCTAATTTAATATATGAATTAAATATTATGGAGCAATGTCCGGAAGTAATCTCATTATTAGAACATAGGAAAAATCTCCCCCTTACAGTAGCAGGAAAAGTGGCCTTGATAAAAATGGTGGTACTTCCTAAAATTTTATATCCACTACTTATTCTCCCCTGTCTTATAACTAAAAGAGACCTAAATCTTTTAAACCAAGCAATAGCAATGTTTCTTTGGAAAGGAAAGAAATCCCGAATTGCTCTTAGGAAGCTATATGCAGGTTATTCAAGGGGAGGTCTTGGACTACCCAACTTTAAACTCTATAACTGGGCTACGCTGGCACGAATAGTATTAGACTCGCAATTAAATACGTATCATTTTTGTGAAAAAGCCTTGGAAAAAGCAACGTTGGGAGAATGTAATCTTTCGTTTTTGCCCTTTATCTCTTATAAAGATATTCCAAAACAGATTCAGTCACACATACTCTACGGGGAGGCTCTTAGAGCCTGGCACTTAATTCATAAATTTATAAAATGCCCTGTGATGTCACCCAGATCCATCCCATTCTTAAATAACATTTATTTTCCAGCGGGTAAAGACTCAAGAGTGTTTCGGTCGTGGGAGACTAAAGGGCTGAGGACTATAGGAGATATGGTGGATCCCTTAAGTAAAAATATTCATTCTTTTCACACATTACAAAGTAGATTTGATATTCCAACTTCGCAATTTTTTGCTTTTCTACAAGCTCGGCATTATGTCTCAAGTACGATAGAGAAAAACACTCAATTTTGGGACCCTTCGTTTTTTGATCTTCCTCAAAAGACTTTTTTAGCGGGCTCTTTTTCACTATCAGGAATTTATCAAATTATGAATCGTAGGGAAGAGTTGGAAGTTATGGATAAAATAGTGGACAAGTGGGAAGCAGACACTGGGGAGAATTTGGGATCAGCTTGGATTATAGACAGCTTGCAAATTGTGAAGAAAGCAACCCTGTCCATGATTCTTAGAGAATCACAGATAAGAATGTTACATTGTGATTACATAACACCGCGTATATTATCAAAATGGAACCCAAGTAGTATAAATGTATGTATAAAATGTGGTTTGGGGAATGCAAGTTTTATACCTCATTTTTTAACCTGCCCAAAGATAAATCCCTTTTGGCAAAAAAATCCGATACTGGATTAAACAACGTTTTAAAGTTGATCTTGGATTAGGGATCCCACAGATATGTTTCTTACGATGGGTTAGAGTGAAAATTGAAAATCCACTGCTCTTAACAATGATTATATTACAAGCTTGCAAATGTATCTTGGACTTATGGATGGTCAGGGCCACCCCCACTATATCACAATTAAAAAACAGACTAATAAAACAGTTATTCATTGAACAACAGGATGCTAAATCGGATATTACAAACAGATTAGAGGGCTTCCTAAAAAAATGGAAACCATATATAGTAACCTTAGAGATTTCAGTACAAAATCAAGTTATAAAACCCTTTGCTCAGACTGAAATAATATTATTATCTAGATTGAGGGGAGAGTGGGGATGTTTAGAAAATCTTTAATACTTGGTGGTGGGTAGTGATGTCCCGAACTGTGTCATCATTGAGGAAACTTTGATCCCGTATTTGTCACAGCCATCTGACACATTAGAGCCAATCAACATCAGACACTCCCTCATAGACCCTCCCAGCTACTCGGAAACTGCCATTTTAGACTCATAATGACCTTGCTTTCTTAGTGAAAGGACGTGTTGTGTTTGTGCTGCTGACATTATAGGGAAATACATAGCTAGGCTAGTGTATTTAGTGTCCACTATAGTCCAGAAGGACTCTACTCATCTCTGCTGCAAGGACAGCACCCCAAAAAGCCCTTTTTAGGGCTATAATTTGAGCCGTTTTTTTTTTTTTTCGTATTTTTATTAGCATTTGCCTGGCTTTCAGCCTGTGTGTTTAAGGCTCACAGCATATGCTTTGATTACTGCCACCACTGATATCTCCCTAACAACATTAGTTTAAATTTAACCAACCAAAAATTTTAATTAATTTGCTAGTGTAATTTTTTTTCATTTTCTATCAGGCCTGTGTCACACAGCATATACTCTAGTTCATTGCTCTGTGCCAGCCACCAGTGTTAATATCCGTTTATAACATTATTTTAAATTTAAAAAAAAAAAATTAAATAATTTTGCTAGTGTAATCTAATTACATTTTCTATCAGGCCTGTGTCTGTCAGGCTCACACAGCATTAATATACCTCATTTTTTTCAGTCTTTTGGTTAATTGGTCTGTGCCAGGCAGTCACCACTCATATCTTCTTCACCTTAATTTAAATATAAAAAAAAAAGTTTAAATTTTTTTGATAGTGTAATCTAATATAATTTTCTATCAGGCCTGTGTGTTTTGCTGACATACAGAGCCTACTGTGTTTACTTGCTGCCCTCCCTAGTCTATGAGCCACGACTCATATGTGTTTAACCTTTTTTTAATTCCCCCCCCCCCCAAAAATAATTTAAATCATTTTTCTAGTGTAATCTAATAGTATTTTCTATCAGGTGTGTGTGTATCTGACTTACAGAGCCTACTGTTTTTAATAGCTGCCCTTCCAAGGCTATCAGCCACGACTCATATGTATGTGCTTAACCTTTTTCTTTAAATTCCCCCAAAAAAGTATTTAAATCATTATGCTAGTGTAATATAATTTTATTTTCTATCAGGCCTGTGTCTAACTGTCTATCAGACTTACACAGCATACTGTTGTTAATTGCTACCCTACGTAGCAGCCAGCCAGTTCGACCACTCATATGTGCATTGCACTTCTTAACATTATTTTAATATTAAAATCTAAAATTTTAAAATATTTTGCTAGTGTAATCTAACTTAATTTTCTATCAGGCCTGTGTTTTTGTCCCTTACACAGCATACTGTGTTAAATTGCTGCCCTACCTACCAGCCACGACTCATATCTGCCAGCCTGTGTGCCAGGCCCAACTAGCCAATTAGTGGCACCAATCATAATTCTTGTAACAGTATCAAACAAATTAAAAATCCTAATTTTTTGGACTGCAAATATTCAGTCTACTAGTGCCATTGAATTGCAGTTTCCTCCTGCCTGCCAGCCTGTGTGCCAGGCACAAACTAGCCAATTAGTGCCACCAATCCTAGTTGTTGTAAAAGTATTGTTAATCTTTAAAATTCCAAATTGATCGCTTGTGATTCATCAGTTTGCTCGTGCCATTGAATTGCACTTTCCTCCTGCCTGCCAGCGTGTTTTCCAGGCCTAACTAGCCAATTAGTGGCGCCAATCATAATTCTTGTAACAGTATATAAAAAATTAAAAATCATAATTTTTTGGACTGCAAATATTCAGTCTCCTAGTGCCATTGAATTGCATTTTCCTCCTGCCTGGCAGCCTGTGTGCCAGGCCCAAACTAGCCACTTAGTGCCACCAATCCTAGTTGTTGTAACAGTATTGTTAATCTTTAAAATTCAAAATTGTTCTCTTGTGATTCATCAGTTTGCTTGTACCATTGAATGGCACTTTCCTCCTACCTGCCAGCGTGTTTTCCAGGCCCAACTAGCCAATTAGTGGCACCAATCATAATTCTTGTAACAGTATATAAAAAATTAAAAATCATAATTTTTTGGACTGCAAATATTCAGTCTCCTAGTGCCATTGAATTGCATTTTCCTCCTGCCTGCCTGCCAGACTGTGTGTCAGGCCAACTTTCAAAATATTTACAACAATCATATTTGTTGTCACAGTATTCTTAATAATTAGAAATTAAATTTTTTGGTAATTGTTGTTCTGAATCCTCTGTTTGCTCGTGCCATTGAATTGCACTTTCCTCCTGCCTGCCAGCCTGTGTGCCAGGTCCACCTAGCCAATTATTCCCAGCAATCATATTTCTTTTAACAGTATTGCAAAAATTGTCAATAATCACTGTTTTGACTGTCAGTATTCAGTCTCCTAGTGTCCTTGAATTGCATTTACCTCCTGCCTGCCAGCCTGTGTGCCAGGCCATCTTGCCAACTATTTACACCAATCATAATTGTTGTCACAGTATTGTTACTAATTAAAAAAATGTGATTGTTGTTCTTAATCCTCAGTTTGCTCGTGCCATTGAATTGCACTTTTCTCCTGCCTGCCAGCCTTTGTGCCAGGCCGACTTTCAAAATATTTACACCAATCATATTTGTTGTCACAGTATTCTTAATAATTAAAAATTAAATTTTTTGGTAATTGTTGTTCTGAATCCTCAGTTTGCTCGTGCCATTGAATTGCACTTTCCTCCTGCCTGCCAGCGTGTTTTCCAGGCCCAACTAGCCAATTAGTGGCACCAATCATAATTCTTGTAACAGTATATAAAAAATTAAAAATCATAATTTTTTGGACTGCAAATATTCAGTCTCCTAGTGCCATTGAATTGCATTTTCCTCCTGCCTGGCAGCCTGTGTGCCAGGCCCAAACTAGCCACTTAGTGCCACCAATCCTAGTTGTTGTAACAGTATTGTTAATCTTTAAAATTCAAAATTGTTCTCTTGTGATTCATCAGTTTGCTTGTGCCATTGAATGGCACTTTCCTCCTACCTGCCAGCGTGTTTTCCAGGCCCAACTAGCCAATTAGTGGCACCAATCATAATTCTTGTAACAGTATATAAAAAATTAAAAATCATAATTTTTTGGACTGCAAATATTCAGTCTCCTAGTGCCATTGAATTGCATTTTCCTCCTGCCTGCCTGCCAGACTGTGTGTCAGGCCAACTTTCAAAATATTTACAACAATCATATTTGTTGTCACAGTATTCTTAATAATTAAAAATTAAATTTTTTGGTAATTGTTGTTCTGAATCCTCTGTTTGCTCGTGCCATTGAATTGCACTTTCCTCCTGCCTGCCAGCCTGTGTGCCAGGTCCACCTAGCCAATTATTCCCAGCAATCATATTTCTTTTAACAGTATTGCAAAAATTGTCAATAATCACTGTTTTGACTGTCAGTATTCAGTCTCCTAGTGTCCTTGAATTGCATTTACCTCATGCCTGCCAGCCTGTGTGCCAGGCCGTCTTGCCAACTATTTACACCAATCATAATTGTTGTCACAGTATTGTTACTAATTAAAATTAAAAAAAATGTGATTGTTGTTCTTAATCCTCAGTTTGCTCGTGCCATTGAATTGCACTTTTCTCCTGCCTGCCAGCCTGTGTGCCAGGCCGACTTTCAAAATATTTACACCAATCATATTTGTTGTCACAGTATTCTTAATAATTAAAAATTAAATTTTTTGGTAATTGTTGTTCTGAATCCTCAGTTTGCTCGTGCCATTGAATTGCACTTTCCTCCTGCCTGCCAGCGTGTTTTCCAGGCCCAACTAGCCAATTAGTGGCACCAATCATAATTCTTGTAACAGTATATAAAAAACTAAAAATCATAATTTTTTGGACTGCAAATATTCAGTCTCCTAGTGCCATTGAATTGCATTTTCCTCCTGCCTGGCAGCCTGTGTGCCAGGCCCAAACTAGCCACTTAGTGCCACCAATCCTAGTTGTTGTAACAGTATTGTTAATCTTTAAAATTCAAAATTGTTCTCTTGTGATTCATCAGTTTGCTTGTGCCATTGAATGGCACTTTCCTCCTACCTGCCAGCGTGTTTTCCAGGCCCAACTAGCCAATTAGTGGCACCAATCATAATTCTTGTAACAGTATATAAAAAATTAAAAATCATAATTTTTTGGACTGCAAATATTCAGTCTCCTAGTGCCATTGAATTGCATTTTCCTCCTGCCTGCCTGCCAGACTGTGTGTCAGGCCAACTTTCAAAATATTTACAACAATCATATTTGTTGTCACAGTATTCTTAATAATTAAAAATTAAATTTTTTGGTAATTGTTGTTCTGAATCCTCTGTTTGCTCGTGCCATTGAATTGCACTTTCCTCCTGCCTGCCAGCCTGTGTGCCAGGTCCACCTAGCCAATTATTCCCAGCAATCATATTTCTTTTAACAGTATTGCAAAAATTGTCAATAATCACTGTTTTGACTGTCAGTATTCAGTCTCCTAGTGTCCTTGAATTGCATTTACCTCCTGCCTGCCAGCCTGTGTGCCAGGCCGTCTTGCCAACTATTTACACCAATCATAATTGTTGTCACAGTATTGTTACTAATTAAAATAAAAAAAAAATTGATTGTTGTTCTTAATCCTCAGTTTGCTCGTGCCATTGAATTGCACTTTTCTCCTGCCTGCCAGCCTGTGTGCCAGGCCGACTTTCAAAATATTTACACCAATCATATTTGTTGTCACAGTATTCTTAATAATTAAAAATTAAATTTTTTGGTAATTGTTGTTCTGAATCCTCAGTTTGCTCGTGCCATTGAATTGCACTTTCCTCCTGCCTGCCAGCGTGTTTTCCAGGCCCAACTAGCCAACTAGTGGCACCAATCATAATTCTTGTAACAGTATATAAAAAATTAAAAATCATAATTTTTTTGGACTGCAAATATTCAGTCTCCTAGTGCCATTGAATTGCATTTTCCTCCTGCCTGGCAGCCTGTGTGCCAGGCCCAAACTAGCCACTTAGTGCCACCAATCCTAGTTGTTGTAACAGTATTGTTAATCTTTAAAATTCAAAATTGTTCTCTTGTGATTCATCAGTTTGCTTGTGCCATTGAATTGCACTTTCCTCCTGCCTGCCAGCATGTTTTCCAGGCCCAACTAGCCAATTAGTGGCACCAATCATAATTCTTGTAACAGTATATAAAAAATTAAAAATCATAATTTTTTGGACTGCAAATATTCAGTCTCCTAGTGCCATTGAATTGCATTTTCCTCCTGCCTGCCAGCCTGTGTGCCAGGCCGACTTTCAAAATATTTACACCAATCGTATTTGTTGTCACAGTATTCTTAATAATTAAAAATTAAAATTTTTGGTAATTTTTGTTCTGAATCCTCAGTTTGCTTGTGCCATTGAATTGCACTTTCCTCCTGCCTGCCAGCCTGTGTGCCAGGCCCACCTAGCCAATTATTCCAAGCAATCATATTTGTTTTAACAGTATTGCAAAAATTGTCAATCATCACTGTTTTGACTGTCAGTATTCAGTCTCCTAGTGTCCTTGAATTGCATTTACCTCCTGCCTGCAAGCCTGTGTGCCAGGCCGTCTTGCCAACTATTTACACCAATCATAACTGTTGTCACAGTATTGTTACTAATTAAAATTAAAAAAAATTTGATTGTTGTTCTTAATCCTCAGTTTGCTCGTGCCATTGAATTGCACTTTTCTCCTGACTGCCAGCCTGTGTGCCAGGCCGTCTTGCCAACTATTTACACCAATCATATTTGTTGTCACAGTATTCTTAATAATTAAAAATTAAATTTTTTAGTAATAGTTGTTCTGAATCATCAGTTTGCTCGTGCCATTGAATTGCACTTTCCTCCTGCCTGCCAGCCTGTGTGCCAGGCCCACATAGCCAATTATTCCCAGCAATCATATTTCTTTTAACAGTATTGCAAAAATTGTCAATCATCACTTTTTTGACTGTCAGTATTCAGTCTCCTAGTGTACTTGAATTGCATTTACCTCCTGCCTGCCAGCCTGTGTGCCAGGCCGTCTTGCCAACTATTTACACCAATTATAATTGTTGTCACAGTATTGTTACTAATTAAAATTAAAAAAAGTTTTGATTGTTGTTCTTAATCCTCAGTTTGCTCGTGCCATTGAATTTCACTTTTCTCCTGCCTGCCAGCCTGTGTGCCAGGCAGACTTTCAAAATATTTACACCAATCATATTTGTTGTCACAGTATTCTTAATAATTAAAAATTAAATTTTTTGGTAATTGTTGTTCTGAATCCTCTGTTTGCTCGTGCCATTGAATTGCACTTTCCTCCTGCCTGCCAGCCTGTGTGCCAGGTCCACCTAGCCAATTATTCCCAGCAATCATATTTCTTTTAACAGTATTGCAAAAATTGTCAATAATCACTGTTTTGACTGTCAGTATTCAGTCTCCTAGTGTCCTTGAATTGCATTTACCTCCTGCCTGCCAGCCTGTGTGCCAGGCCGTCTTGCCAACTATTTACACCAATCATAATTGTTGTCACAGTATTGTTACTAATTAAAATAAAAAAAAAATTGATTGTTGTTCTTAATCCTCAGTTTGCTCGTGCCATTGAATTGCACTTTTCTCCTGCCTGCCAGCCTGTGTGCCAGGCCGACTTTCAAAATATTTACACCAATCATATTTGTTGTCACAGTATTCTTAATAATTAAAAATTAAATTTTTTGGTAATTGTTGTTCTGAATCCTCAGTTTGCTCGTGCCATTGAATTGCACTTTCCTCCTGCCTGCCAGCGTGTTTTCCAGGCCCAACTAGCCAATTAGTGGCACCAATCATAATTCTTGTAACAGTATATAAAAAACTAAAAATCATAATTTTTTGGACTGCAAATATTCAGTCTCCTAGTGCCATTGAATTGCATTTTCCTCCTGCCTGGCAGCCTGTGTGCCAGGCCCAAACTAGCCACTTAGTGCCACCAATCCTAGTTGTTGTAACAGTATTGTTAATCTTTAAAATTCAAAATTGTTCTCTTGTGATTCATCAGTTTGCTTGTACCATTGAATGGCACTTTCCTCCTACCTGCCAGCGTGTTTTCCAGGCCCAACTAGCCAATTAGTGGCACCAATCATAATTCTTGTAACAGTATATAAAAAATTAAAAATCATAATTTTTTGGACTGCAAATATTCAGTCTCCTAGTGCCATTGAATTGCATTTTCCTCCTGCCTGCCTGCCAGACTGTGTGTCAGGCCAACTTTCAAAATATTTACAACAATCATATTTGTTGTCACAGTATTCTTAATAATTAGAAATTAAATTTTTTGGTAATTGTTGTTCTGAATCCTCTGTTTGCTCGTGCCATTGAATTGCACTTTCCTCCTGCCTGCCAGCCTGTGTGCCAGGTCCACCTAGCCAATTATTCCCAGCAATCATATTTCTTTTAACAGTATTGCAAAAATTGTCAATAATCACTGTTTTGACTGTCAGTATTCAGTCTCCTAGTGTCCTTGAATTGCATTTACCTCCTGCCTGCCAGCCTGTGTGCCAGGCCATCTTGCCAACTATTTACACCAATCATAATTGTTGTCACAGTATTGTTACTAATTAAAAAAATGTGATTGTTGTTCTTAATCCTCAGTTTGCTCGTGCCATTGAATTGCACTTTTCTCCTGCCTGCCAGCCTTTGTGCCAGGCCGACTTTCAAAATATTTACACCAATCATATTTGTTGTCACAGTATTCTTAATAATTAAAAATTAAATTTTTTGGTAATTGTTGTTCTGAATCCTCAGTTTGCTCGTGCCATTGAATTGCACTTTCCTCCTGCCTGCCAGCGTGTTTTCCAGGCCCAACTAGCCAATTAGTGGCACCAATCATAATTCTTGTAACAGTATATAAAAAATTAAAAATCATAATTTTTTGGACTGCAAATATTCAGTCTCCTAGTGCCATTGAATTGCATTTTCCTCCTGCCTGGCAGCCTGTGTGCCAGGCCCAAACTAGCCACTTAGTGCCACCAATCCTAGTTGTTGTAACAGTATTGTTAATCTTTAAAATTCAAAATTGTTCTCTTGTGATTCATCAGTTTGCTTGTGCCATTGAATGGCACTTTCCTCCTACCTGCCAGCGTGTTTTCCAGGCCCAACTAGCCAATTAGTGGCACCAATCATAATTCTTGTAACAGTATATAAAAAATTAAAAATCATAATTTTTTGGACTGCAAATATTCAGTCTCCTAGTGCCATTGAATTGCATTTTCCTCCTGCCTGCCTGCCAGACTGTGTGTCAGGCCAACTTTCAAAATATTTACAACAATCATATTTGTTGTCACAGTATTCTTAATAATTAAAAATTAAATTTTTTGGTAATTGTTGTTCTGAATCCTCTGTTTGCTCGTGCCATTGAATTGCACTTTCCTCCTGCCTGCCAGCCTGTGTGCCAGGTCCACCTAGCCAATTATTCCCAGCAATCATATTTCTTTTAACAGTATTGCAAAAATTGTCAATAATCACTGTTTTGACTGTCAGTATTCAGTCTCCTAGTGTCCTTGAATTGCATTTACCTCATGCCTGCCAGCCTGTGTGCCAGGCCGTCTTGCCAACTATTTACACCAATCATAATTGTTGTCACAGTATTGTTACTAATTAAAATTAAAAAAAATGTGATTGTTGTTCTTAATCCTCAGTTTGCTCGTGCCATTGAATTGCACTTTTCTCCTGCCTGCCAGCCTGTGTGCCAGGCCGACTTTCAAAATATTTACACCAATCATATTTGTTGTCACAGTATTCTTAATAATTAAAAATTAAATTTTTTGGTAATTGTTGTTCTGAATCCTCAGTTTGCTCGTGCCATTGAATTGCACTTTCCTCCTGCCTGCCAGCGTGTTTTCCAGGCCCAACTAGCCAATTAGTGGCACCAATCATAATTCTTGTAACAGTATATAAAAAACTAAAAATCATAATTTTTTGGACTGCAAATATTCAGTCTCCTAGTGCCATTGAATTGCATTTTCCTCCTGCCTGGCAGCCTGTGTGCCAGGCCCAAACTAGCCACTTAGTGCCACCAATCCTAGTTGTTGTAACAGTATTGTTAATCTTTAAAATTCAAAATTGTTCTCTTGTGATTCATCAGTTTGCTTGTGCCATTGAATGGCACTTTCCTCCTACCTGCCAGCGTGTTTTCCAGGCCCAACTAGCCAATTAGTGGCACCAATCATAATTCTTGTAACAGTATATAAAAAATTAAAAATCATAATTTTTTGGACTGCAAATATTCAGTCTCCTAGTGCCATTGAATTGCATTTTCCTCCTGCCTGCCTGCCAGACTGTGTGTCAGGCCAACTTTCAAAATATTTACAACAATCATATTTGTTGTCACAGTATTCTTAATAATTAAAAATTAAATTTTTTGGTAATTGTTGTTCTGAATCCTCTGTTTGCTCGTGCCATTGAATTGCACTTTCCTCCTGCCTGCCAGCCTGTGTGCCAGGTCCACCTAGCCAATTATTCCCAGCAATCATATTTCTTTTAACAGTATTGCAAAAATTGTCAATAATCACTGTTTTGACTGTCAGTATTCAGTCTCCTAGTGTCCTTGAATTGCATTTACCTCCTGCCTGCCAGCCTGTGTGCCAGGCCGTCTTGCCAACTATTTACACCAATCATAATTGTTGTCACAGTATTGTTACTAATTAAAATAAAAAAAAAATTGATTGTTGTTCTTAATCCTCAGTTTGCTCGTGCCATTGAATTGCACTTTTCTCCTGCCTGCCAGCCTGTGTGCCAGGCCGACTTTCAAAATATTTACACCAATCATATTTGTTGTCACAGTATTCTTAATAATTAAAAATTAAATTTTTTGGTAATTGTTGTTCTGAATCCTCAGTTTGCTCGTGCCATTGAATTGCACTTTCCTCCTGCCTGCCAGCGTGTTTTCCAGGCCCAACTAGCCAACTAGTGGCACCAATCATAATTCTTGTAACAGTATATAAAAAATTAAAAATCATAATTTTTTTGGACTGCAAATATTCAGTCTCCTAGTGCCATTGAATTGCATTTTCCTCCTGCCTGGCAGCCTGTGTGCCAGGCCCAAACTAGCCACTTAGTGCCACCAATCCTAGTTGTTGTAACAGTATTGTTAATCTTTAAAATTCAAAATTGTTCTCTTGTGATTCATCAGTTTGCTTGTGCCATTGAATTGCACTTTCCTCCTGCCTGCCAGCATGTTTTCCAGGCCCAACTAGCCAATTAGTGGCACCAATCATAATTCTTGTAACAGTATATAAAAAATTAAAAATCATAATTTTTTGGACTGCAAATATTCAGTCTCCTAGTGCCATTGAATTGCATTTTCCTCCTGCCTGCCAGCCTGTGTGCCAGGCCGACTTTCAAAATATTTACACCAATCGTATTTGTTGTCACAGTATTCTTAATAATTAAAAATTAAAATTTTTGGTAATTTTTGTTCTGAATCCTCAGTTTGCTTGTGCCATTGAATTGCACTTTCCTCCTGCCTGCCAGCCTGTGTGCCAGGCCCACCTAGCCAATTATTCCAAGCAATCATATTTGTTTTAACAGTATTGCAAAAATTGTCAATCATCACTGTTTTGACTGTCAGTATTCAGTCTCCTAGTGTCCTTGAATTGCATTTACCTCCTGCCTGCAAGCCTGTGTGCCAGGCCGTCTTGCCAACTATTTACACCAATCATAACTGTTGTCACAGTATTGTTACTAATTAAAATTAAAAAAAATTTGATTGTTGTTCTTAATCCTCAGTTTGCTCGTGCCATTGAATTGCACTTTTCTCCTGACTGCCAGCCTGTGTGCCAGGCCGACTTTCAAAATATTTACACCAATCATATTTGTTGTCACAGTATTCTTAATAATTAAAAATTAAATTTTTTAGTAATAGTTGTTCTGAATCCTCAGTTTGCTCGTGCCATTGAATTGCACTTTCCTCCTGCCTGCCAGCCTGTGTGCCAGGCCCACATAGCCAATTATTCCCAGCAATCATATTTCTTTTAACAGTATTGCAAAAATTGTCAATCATCACTTTTTTGACTGTCAGTATTCAGTCTCCTAGTGTACTTGAATTGCATTTACCTCCTGCCTGCCAGCCTGTGTGCCAGGCCGTCTTGCCAACTATTTACACCAATTATAATTGTTGTCACAGTATTGTTACTAATTAAAATTAAAAAAAGTTTTGATTGTTGTTCTTAATCCTCAGTTTGCTCGTGCCATTGAATTTCACTTTTCTCCTGCCTGCCAGCCTGTGTGCCAGGCAGACTTTCAAAATATTTACACCAATCATATTTGTTGTCACAGTATTCTTAATAATTAAAAATTAAATTTTTTGGTAATTGTTGTTCTGAATCCTCTGTTTGCTCGTGCCATTGAATTGCACTTTCCTCCTGCCTGCCAGCCTGTGTGCCAGGTCCACCTAGCCAATTATTCCCAGCAATCATATTTCTTTTAACAGTATTGCAAAAATTGTCAATAATCACTGTTTTGACTGTCAGTATTCAGTCTCCTAGTGTCCTTGAATTGCATTTACCTCCTGCCTGCCAGCCTGTGTGCCAGGCCGTCTTGCCAACTATTTACACCAATCATAATTGTTGTCACAGTATTGTTACTAATTAAAATAAAAAAAAAATTGATTGTTGTTCTTAATCCTCAGTTTGCTCGTGCCATTGAATTGCACTTTTCTCCTGCCTGCCAGCCTGTGTGCCAGGCCGACTTTCAAAATATTTACACCAATCATATTTGTTGTCACAGTATTCTTAATAATTAAAAATTAAATTTTTTGGTAATTGTTGTTCTGAATCCTCAGTTTGCTCGTGCCATTGAATTGCACTTTCCTCCTGCCTGCCAGCGTGTTTTCCAGGCCCAACTAGCCAACTAGTGGCACCAATCATAATTCTTGTAACAGTATATAAAAAATTAAAAATCATAATTTTTTTGGACTGCAAATATTCAGTCTCCTAGTGCCATTGAATTGCATTTTCCTCCTGCCTGGCAGCCTGTGTGCCAGGCCCAAACTAGCCACTTAGTGCCACCAATCCTAGTTGTTGTAACAGTATTGTTAATCTTTAAAATTCAAAATTGTTCTCTTGTGATTCATCAGTTTGCTTGTGCCATTGAATTGCACTTTCCTCCTGCCTGCCAGCATGTTTTCCAGGCCCAACTAGCCAATTAGTGGCACCAATCATAATTCTTGTAACAGTATATAAAAAATTAAAAATCATAATTTTTTGGACTGCAAATATTCAGTCTCCTAGTGCCATTGAATTGCATTTTCCTCCTGCCTGCCAGCCTGTGTGCCAGGCCGACTTTCAAAATATTTACACCAATCGTATTTGTTGTCACAGTATTCTTAATAATTAAAAATTAAAATTTTTGGTAATTTTTGTTCTGAATCCTCAGTTTGCTTGTGCCATTGAATTGCACTTTCCTCCTGCCTGCCAGCCTGTGTGCCAGGCCCACCTAGCCAATTATTCCAAGCAATCATATTTGTTTTAACAGTATTGCAAAAATTGTCAATCATCACTGTTTTGACTGTCAGTATTCAGTCTCCTAGTGTCCTTGAATTGCATTTACCTCCTGCCTGCAAGCCTGTGTGCCAGGCCGTCTTGCCAACTATTTACACCAATCATAATTGTTGTCACAGTATTGTTACTAATTAAAATTAAAAAAAATTTGATTGTTGTTCTTAATCCTCAGTTTGCTCGTGCCATTGAATTGCACTTTTCTCCTGACTGCCAGCCTGTGTGCCAGGCCGACTTTCAAAATATTTACACCAATCATATTTGTTGTCACAGTATTCTTAATAATTAAAAATTAAATTTTTTAGTAATAGTTGTTCTGAATCCTCAGTTTGCTCGTGCCATTGAATTGCACTTTCCTCCTGCCTGCCAGCCTGTGTGCCAGGCCCACATAGCCAATTATTCCCAGCAATCATATTTCTTTTAACAGTATTGCAAAAATTGTCAATCATCACTTTTTTGACTGTCAGTATTCAGTCTCCTAGTGTACTTGAATTGCATTTACCTCCTGCCTGCCAGCCTGTGTGCCAGGCCGTCTTGCCAACTATTTACACCAATTATAATTGTTGTCACAGTATTGTTACTAATTAAAATTAAAAAAAGTTTTGATTGTTGTTCTTAATCCTCAGTTTGCTCGTGCCATTGAATTTCACTTTTCTCCTGCCTGCCAGCCTGTGTGCCAGGCAGACTTTCAAAATATTTACACCAATCATATTTGTTGTCACAGTATTCTTAATAATTAAAAATTAAAATTTTTGGTATTTTTTGTTCTGAATCCTCAGTTTGCTCGTGCCATTGAATTGCACTTTCCTCCTGCCTGCCAGCCTGTGTGCCAGGCCCACCTAGCCAATTATTCCCAGCAATCATATTTCTTTAACAGTATTGCAAAAATTGTCAATCATCACTGTTTTGACTGTCAGTATTCAGTCTCCTAGTGTCCTTAAATTGCATTTACCTCCTGCCTGCCAGCCTGTGTGCCAGGCCGTCTTGCCAACTATTTACACCAATCATAATTGTTGTCACAGTATTGTTACTAATTAAAATTAAAATGTTTTTGATTGTTGTTCTTAATCCTCAGTTTGCTCGTGCCATTGAATTGCACTTTTCTCCTGCCTGCCAGCCTGTGTGCCAGGCCGACTTTCAAAATATTTACACCAATCATATTTGTTGTCACAGTATTCTTAATAATTAAAAATTAACATTTTTGGTAATTGTTGTTCTGAATCCTCAGTTTGCTCGTGCCATTGAATTGCACTTTCCTCCTGCCTGCCAGCCAGTGTGCCAGGCCCACCTAGCCAAATATTCCCAGCAATCATATTTCTTTTAACAGTATTGCAAAAATTGTCAATCATCACTGTTTTGACTGTCAGTATTCAGTCTCCTAGTGTCCTTGAATTGCATTTACCTCCTGCCTGCCAGCCTGTGTGCCAGGCCGTCTTGCCAACTATTTACACCAATCATAATTGTTGTCACAGTATTGCTACTAATTAAAATTAAAAAAATTTTGATTGTTGTTCTTAATCCTCAGTTTGCTCATGCCATTGAATTGCACTTTTCTCCTGCCTGCCAGCCTGTGTACCAGGCCGACTTTCAAAATATTTACACCAATCATATTTGTTGTCACAGTATTCTTAATAATTAAAAATTAAATTTTTTGGTAATTTTTGTTCTGAATCCTCAGTTTGCTCGTGCCATTGAATTGCACTTTCCTCCTGCCTGCCAGCCTGTGTGCCAGGCCCAACTAGCCAATTAGTGCCAGCAATCATATTTGTTGTCACAGTATTGTTATTAATTAAAAATATATTTTTTGATCATTCTGAATCCTCAGTTTGCCATTGAATTGCACTTTCCTCCTGCCTGCCAGCCTGTGTTCCAGGCCGTCTTGCCAATTTTTTACACCAATCATAATTGTTGTCACAGTATTGTTACTAATTAAAATTAAAAAAATTTAGATTGTTGTTCTGAATCCTCAGTTTGCTCGTGCCATTGAATTGCACTTTCCTCCTGCCTGCCAGCCTGTGTGCCAGGCCCAACTATCCAATTAGTGCCACCAATCATATTTCTTTTAACAGTATTGCAAAAATTGTCAATCATCACTGTTTTGACTGTCAATCTGCAGTCTACTAGTGCCCTTGAATTGCATTTTCCTCCTGCCTGCCTGCCTGCCTGCCTGTGTGCCAGTCCCAACTAGCCAATTAGTGCCACCAATCATATTTATTGTAACAGGATTGGAATTTTTGTTAAGCATAACTGTTTTGAATGTGATTCTTCAGTCTCCTAGTGCCATTGAATTGCAGTTTCCTTTCTCCCAGCATGTGTGCCAGACAGGCTTATTTGCCAACTAGTGCCAACAATCATATTTGTTGTCACAGTACTTTTAATATTTTAAAAAATTAACCATTTGTGATTTTTAAAACATCTGTCTTTTTTGTTGTTGTCAGTCTCACAGCGTATACTGTGCCCACTTGCACAGTGCCACCACTCATATAATTGGTGTAATAGTATTGTTAGTGTCCATTTAAAAAAAAATGACAGGCAGAGGCAGGCCACCCCGCAGGTTCCGTGGTCGTGGTCGTGGTGCTCTGATTCCTTTAGACCATACAAATATGCACATTGTTCAGACGCCGGGTGCCAGGGGGGACGCAAAAAGTTCTGAGGAGGACCTAGTTGAATGGCTAACACAGGACACCCAATCTTCTTCAGCTTCCGCTGCTAGTCCTCCTAACCTTGACGCACCATCTACGTCCAGCTGTACTTTGGGCAGGTCTCAAGTGACCAGTGCTACTCGCCCGCCTGTCGCCACCACCAACACTAGCACCACAGCCCCTTCACTTGATCTGTCACAGGAGTTATTGATACATCAATTGGAAGAAATGAGTGATGCGCAACCATCATTGACAGAGGATGTAGATAATAGTGATCAGTCTCAGTCAGGCAGCATTACCGACATGGAGGTACGGTGTGATGATGATGATGTTGTACCCCCTGCTGCTTCCTTTCTTGATGTGTCAGATACAAGTGAAGCGGTTGATGATGATGTGTCGGTGGATGTCACGTGGGTGCCTGCTAGAAGAGAAGAAGAAGAGGGGGAAAGTTCAGATGGGGAGACAGAGAGGAGGAGGAGACGATTTGGAAGCATGGGGAGGTCGTCTCAAGGAGCTAGTGGCACAGTCAGACAGCATGCATCGACACCCGGGGTCAGCCAGACAGCACGCCGACGCCCATCAACGCATGCTGTTGCCACCACCAGAATGCCGTCATCGCAGAGCTCAGCAGTGTGGCATTTTTTTTGTGTTTCTGCCTCTGACAACAGCGATGCCATTTCCAACCTGTGCCAAAAGAAACTGAGTCATGGGAAGTCCAACACCCACCTAGGTACAACTGCTTTGCGAAGGCACATGGTCTCCCATCACAAAGGCCGATGGGAAGAACACATGAGTAGAAGCAGCACACAAAGTGAAAGCCGCCCTCCTCCTCCTGCTCCAGCATCTTCAGCCACATCAACCAGTGCTGTCCTCCTTGCCCCCTCTCAACCATCCTCCACTGAGTCTCTCTTACGTAGCAGTTCCTGGTCATCTGCCCACAGTCAGCTGTCTGTCAAGGACATGTTTGAGCGTAAGAAGCCAATTTCTCAAAGTCACCCCCTTGCCCGACAGCTGGCTTGTCTGAACTCTTAGCCTGCCAGCATTTACCATACAAGCTGGTGGAGTCTGATGCTTTCAAAAAATGTGTATCTATTGGGACACCGCAGTGGAAGGTACCTGGCAGAAATTTCTTTTCACAAAAGGCAATCCCAAACCTGTACTCTGTTGTGAGAAAGGAAGTTATGGCATGTCTGGCACACAGCGTTGGGGCAAGGGTCCATATGACCACGGATAGCTGGTCTGCAAAGCATGGTCAGGGCAGGTATATCACCTCACTGACGAGGCCCATAGGAGGCCGAAACGATCGTCTGGGGTTGTCATGTTCCTTGTTCAGAGGAGAATTGCCTGGTATTTCGGGGCTGGACTGACCTTACTTGGCAGGATCAGACTGATATACTTCAGGAAAGTTTTCTTCTGTGAAAAGCACACTGGTCTAAAAGAGGCTGCTTCCGGGTGGTAAATCGCCATAGAACAAGCCACTGAGCTGTTGTTCGTTCCTGGTAGAGCGCTTCTCTCTTCGTATGCAAATTATTATGACCCTGGGGAAGTCTCCCTATGGGTGATGGGGGAAACCAGACGTGGACTCCTTGCCCAGTGTGCTTAGAGGAATGTGGCTGCACCTCACTGACGAGGCCCATAGGAGGCCGAAACGATCGTCTGGGGTTGTCATGTTCCTTGTTCAGAGGAGAATTGCCTGGTATTTCGGGGCTGGACTGACCTTACTTGGCAGGATCAGACTGATATACTTCAGGAAAGTTTTCTTCTGTGAAAAGCACACTGGTCTAAAACAGTGGAGGCTCCTCCATTTGTGCACAAGCGCACGTGCCCCCCTGTCAGATTGCTGAGCAAAAAGAAAAAATGTCAGATGAGAAAAAAAAATAAACTGTCAGATGCTGAGAAAAAAAAAATAAAAAAAATTATGCTGAATAAAATATAATTTTTTCAATGGCCCCCTATTGGAAAAATTATATTTTATTTTTTTAACCCCCAAAAATAACATTCTGCTTGTTTTCTTTTAAAAAGTAAAAAAAAAAATTGTGTGTGTCTGTTTCTTTAATACGAAACCGCACGTGCGATAGGCATGATATAGGGCTCTGTCAGTGATGCCTACGTCAGTCTGCAGGATTTGGGCCAGCCTCAAGCAATTCTAATTGATAGCTTGATCGCACACACTGAACTGTGCGAGTGGGGAGGGACAAATTCCAGCCTGTTCTCTGATAGGCTGCACCGATGACATCACCGGTCGGTGACCGGCTCCTCCCCCGATCAATCAACAACAACAGGGCCAGGCGTTCTAGAACGATTTAACAGACAAGTTCAGCCTGGCTGTGCCCGCCCCTCTCGCTCTCAGCCTCTCTGATAGGCTGCACGGTCTGCAATGAAGATGACAGATACGTCATCACCGGCTCCTCCCCGCATCAACGGCGCGAAAAATTCAGTGTTGAGTTTGCTGTTGAGCGGAGAGGAGTGAAGTAGTAGTCTAGAGCAGAACTGTACTTAACTGAACGATTAATATCTTTCTTGACTTTAAAGTCTTTATATCTATATCGATTCGATCGATACTACCAAAAAATTACTTGTCTGTCTGACCTGTTGAACAGTCAACTGTCTTGAATTACAGACTCAGTTGAACTTAGTTACACAGCAGCACTATTGTGTAATATACTAATATATTTTGAGGCTCTAGAGAGCCTAGATAGGGAGAGTTTTTATTTAGTGGAGCAGCTTTCACTGACTTCACTTGGGCAGAATTTTTTTTTTTTTAAAAATAGCTCCAGCCTCCCCTCCTGCTAGACGGTGTGGAGTCTGTGGACCTTTATAATTCTCATAATTTTTGGGGCCCTGTCCCCTGAACAGTTAGATAGTCAGTCAGTCTGTGTCAGTGTAGTAGAAAAAGACCTTTATTTTTTTAATTAGCAGCAGGCAGCAGCCAGATACTTAAATAGATTAGATCAATCATTTGATTATAGGACTATGGGAGTGCTACTTAAAAACAACTTGCCTTTATTCTTATCTTTTAAGTATTTAGCAGATAATTCATTATATTGCAAGTTTTGCATTAATAGATTGCAAGTTTTGAGAAAAAATTTAAAAGTTTTTTTTTTTCTTTTTTTTTCAACAAAAGCAGTTAATTGATTGCTGCTGCTATATTAACTGTATAATTTATTATAAAATATAAATTATTATAATTATACTAGTTAAAACACTATTTTATTTGAGAATTATTAGCAGTTTGCAGAGAGTCTCAGAGTTTTTAAAACAAATAAACAATTATATATTTTATAACAGCTTCACAGCTACTTACCTACAAGTTATAAAAGTAGTCACGGCTGCTATCTGCTGTAATTATACTAGTTAAAACTTGGCAGGATCAGACTGATATACTTCAGGAAAGTTTTCTTCTGTGAAAAGCACACTGGTCTAAAAGAGGCTGCTTCCGGGTGGTAAATCGCCATAGAACAAGCCACTGAGCTGTTGTTCGTTCCTGGTAGAGCGCTTCTCTCTTCGTATGCAAATTATTATGACCCTGGGGAAGTCTCCCTATGGGTGATGGGGGAAACCAGACGTGGACTCCTTGCCCAGTGTGCTTAGAGGAATGTGGCTGCACCTCACTGACGAGGCCCATAGGAGGCCGAAACGATCGTCTGGGGTTGTCATGTTCCTTGTTCAGAGGAGAATTGCCTGGTATTTCGGGGCTGGACTGACCTTACTTGGCAGGATCAGACTGATATACTTCAGGAAAGTTTTCTTCTGTGAAAAGCACACTGGTCTAAAACAGTGGAGGCTCCTCCATTTGTGCACAAGCGCACGTGCCCCCCTGTCAGATTGCTGAGCAAAAAGAAAAAATGTCAGATGAGAAAAAAAAATAAACTGTCAGATGCTGAGAAAAAAAAAATAAAAAAAATTATGCTGAATAAAATATAATTTTTTCAATGGCCCCCTATTGGAAAAATTATATTTTATTTTTTTAACCCCCAAAAATAACATTCTGCTTGTTTTCTTTTAAAAAGTAAAAAAAAAAATTGTGTGTGTCTGTTTCTTTAATACGAAACCGCACGTGCGATAGGCATGATATAGGGCTCTGTCAGTGATGCCTACGTCAGTCTGCAGGATTTGGGCCAGCCTCAAGCAATTCTAATTGATAGCTTGATCGCACACACTGAACTGTGCGAGTGGGGAGGGACAAATTCCAGCCTGTTCTCTGATAGGCTGCACCGATGACATCACCGGTCGGTGACCGGCTCCTCCCCCGATCAATCAACAACAACAGGGCCAGGCGTTCTAGAACGATTTAACAGACAAGTTCAGCCTGGCTGTGCCCGCCCCTCTCGCTCTCAGCCTCTCTGATAGGCTGCACGGTCTGCAATGAAGATGACAGATACGTCATCACCGGCTCCTCCCCGCATCAACGGCGCGAAAAATTCAGTGTTGAGTTTGCTGTTGAGCGGAGAGGAGTGAAGTAGTAGTCTAGAGCAGAACTGTACTTAACTGAACGATTAATATCTTTCTTGACTTTAAAGTCTTTATATCTATATCGATTCGATCGATACTACCAAAAAATTACTTGTCTGTCTGACCTGTTGAACAGTCAACTGTCTTGAATTACAGACTCAGTTGAACTTAGTTACACAGCAGCACTATTGTGTAATATACTAATATATTTTGAGGCTCTAGAGAGCCTAGATAGGGAGAGTTTTTAGTTAGTGGAGCAGCTTTCACTGACTTCACTTGGGCAGAATTTTTTTTTTTTAAAAAATAGCTCCAGCCTCCCCTCCTGCTAGACGGTGTGGAGTCTGTGGACCTTTATAATTCTCATAATTTTTGGGGCCCTGTCCCCTGAACAGTTAGATAGTCAGTCAGTCTGTGTCAGTGTAGTAGAAAAAGACCTTTATTTTTTTAATTAGCAGCAGGCAGCAGCCAGATACTTAAATAGATTAGATCAATCATTTGATTATAGGACTAGGGGAGTGCTACTTAAAAACAACTTGCCTTTATTCTTATCTTTTAAGTATTTAGCAGATAATTCATTATATTGCAAGTTTTGCATTAATAGATTGCAAGTTTTGAGAAAAAATTTAAAAGTTTTTTTTTTTCTTTTTTTTTCAACAAAAGCAGTTAATTGATTGCTGCTGCTATATTAACTGTATAATTTATTATAAAATATAAATTATTATAATTATACTAGTTAAAACACTATTTTATTTGAGAATTATTAGCAGTTTGCAGAGAGTCTCAGAGTTTTTAAAACAAATAAACAATTATATATTTTATAACAGCTTCACAGCTACTTACCTACAAGTTATAAAAGTAGTCACGGCTGCTATCTGCTGTAATTATACTAGTTAAAACTTAAAACACTATTTTAGTTTAAAATTATTAGCAGTTTGCAGAAAGTCTCAGAGTTTTTAAAACAATAATATATTTTATAACAGCTTCACAGCTACTTACCTACAGTCCTACAAGTTATATATTTTAGAACAACCGCAAAACTACTTGCCTACTAGTTTTAGACTGTAGTTCACCTTGCCCGTTGACGGCTGTCACGGCTGCTGCCTGCTGTAATTATACTACTTAAAGTTAAAACACTATTTTAGTTTAGAATTATTAGCAGATTGCTGAGAGTCTCAGAGTTTATAAAACAATTATATATTTTATAACAGCTTCACAGCTACTTACCTACAGTCCTACAAGTTATATATTTTCGAACAACCAAAAATCTACTTGCCTACTAGTTTTAGACTGTAGTTCACCTTCCCAGTTGACGGCTGTCACGGCTGCTGCCTGCTGTAATTATACTACTTAAAGTTAAAACACTATTTTAGTTTAGAATTATTAGCAGATTGCAGAGTCTCTGAGTTTATAAAACAATTATATATTTTATAACAGCTTCACAGCTACTTACCTACAGTCCTACAAGTTATATATTTTAGAACAACCAAAAATCTACTTGCCTACTAGTTTTAGACTGTAGTTCACCTTGCCCGTTGACGGCTGTCACGGCTGCTGCCTGCTGTAATTATACTACTTAAAGTTAAAACACTATTTTAGTTTAGAATTATTAGCAGATTGCAGAGAGTCTCAGAGTTTATAAAACAATTATATATTTTATAACAGCTTCACAGCTACTTACCTACAGTCCTAAAAGTTATATATTTTAGAACAACCAAAAATCTACTTGCCTACTAGTTTTAGACTGTAGTTCACATTGCCCGTTGAAGGCTGTCACGGCTGCTGCCTGCTGTAATTATACTAGTTAAAACACTATTTTAGTTTAGAATTATTAGCAGTTTGCAGAGAGTCTCATAGTTTTTAAAACAATTATATATTTTATAACAGCTTCACAGCTACTTACCTACAGTCCTACAAGTTATATATTTTAGAACAACCGCAAAACTACTTGCCTACTAGTTTTAGACTGTAGTTCACCTTCCCAGTTGACGGCTGTCACGGCTGCTGCCTGCTGTAATTATACTACTTAAAACACTATTTTAGTTTAGAATTATTAGCTGTTTGCAGAGAGTCTCAGAGTTTTTAAAACAATTATATATTTTATAACAGCTTCACAGCTACTTACCTACTACAAGTTGTATAATTTATAACAGCTGCAAAGCTAATTACCAACTTGACTTGCCTATTAAGTCAAGTTTTATATTTTATAACAGCAATACTACTATTTATATATTATAACAGCAAAACTACTTGTCTCAAAGTTATAACATAATTTATGTAAGAACTTACCTGATAAATTCATTTCTTTCATATTAACAAGAGTCCATGAGCTAGTGACGTATGGGATATACATTCCTACCAGGAGGGGCAAAGTTTCCCAAACCTTAAAATGCCTATAAATACACCCCTCACCACACCCACAAATCAGTTTAACGAATAGCCAAGAAGTGGGGTGATAAGAAAAAAAGTGCGAAGCATATAAAATAAGGAATTGGAATAATTGTGCTTTATACAAAAAAATCATAACCACCACAAAAAAGGGTGGGCCTCATGGACTCTTGTTAATATGAAAGAAATGAATTTATCAGGTAAGTTCTTACATAAATTATGTTTTCTTTCATGTAATTAACAAGAGTCCATGAGCTAGTGATGTATGGGATAATGACTACCCAAGATGTGGATCTTTCCACACAAGAGTCACTAGAGAGGGAGGGATAAAATAAAGACAGCCAATTCCTGCTGAAAATAATCCACACCCAAAATAAAGTTTAACGAAAAACATAAGCAGAAGATTCAAACTGAAACCGCTGCCTGAAGAACTTTTCTACCAAAAACTGCTTCAGAAGAAGAAAACACATCAAAATGGTAGAATTTAGTAAAAGTATGCAAAGAGGACCAAGTTGCTGCTTTGCAGATCTGGTCAAGCGAAGCTTCATTCCTAAACGCCCAGGAAGTAGATACTGACCTAGTAGAATGAGCTGTAATTCTCTGAGGCGGAATTTTACCCGACTCAACATTGGCAAGATGAATTAAAGATTTTAACCAAGATGCCAAAGAAATGGCAGAAGCTTTCTGGCCTTTCCTAGAACCGGAAAAGATAACAAATAGACTAGAAGTCTTACGGAAAGATTTCGTAGCTTCAACATAATATTTCAAAGCTCTAACAACATCCAAAGAATGCAACGATTTCTCCTTAGAATTCTTAGGATTAGGACATAATGAAGGAACCACAATTTCTCTACTAATGTTGTTGGAATTCACAACTTTAGGTAAAAATTCAAAAGAAGTTCGCAACACCGCCTTATCCTGATGAAAAATCAGAAAAGGAGACTCACAAGAAAGAGCAGATAATTCAGAAACTCTTCTAGCAGAAGAGATGGCCAAAAGGAACAAAACTTTCCAAGAAAGTAATTTAATGTCCAATGAATGCATAGGTTCAAACGGAGGAGCTTGAAGAGCTCCCAGAACCAAATTCAAACTCCAAGGAGGAGAAATTGACTTAATGACAGGTTTTATACGAACCAAAGCTTGTACAAAACAATGAATATCAGGAAGAATAGCAATCTTTCTGTGAAAAAGAACAGAAAGAGCGGAGATTTGTCCTTTCAAAGAACTTGCGGACAAACCCTTATCTAAACCATCCTGAAGAAACTGTAAAATTCTCGGTATTCTAAAAGAATGCCAAGAAAAATGATGAGAAAGACACCAAGAAATATAAGTCTTCCAGACTCTATAATATATCTCTCGAGATACAGATTTACGAGCCTGTAACATAGTATTAATCACGGAGTCAGAGAAAACCTCTTTGACCAAGAATCAAGCCTTCAATCTCCATACCTTTAAATTTAAGGATTTCAGATCCGGATGGAAAAAAGGACCTTGCGACAGAAGGTCTGGTCTTAACGGAAGAGTCCATGGTTGGCAAGATGCCATCCGGACAAGATCCGCATACCAAAACCTGTGAGGCCATGCCGGAGCTATTAGTAGAACAAACGAGCATTCCCTCAGAATCTTGGAGATTACTCTTGGAAGAAGAACTAGAGGCGGAAAGATATAGGCAGGATGATACTTCCAAGGAAGTGATAATGCATCCACTGCCTCCGCCTGAGGATCCCGGGATCTGGACAGATACCTGGGAAGTTTCTTGTTTAGATGAGAGGCCATCAGATCTATCTCTGGGAGCCCCCACATTTGAACAATCTGAAGAAATACCTCTGGGTGAAGAGACCATTCGCCCGGATGCAACGTTTGGCGACTGAGATAATCCGCTTCCCAATTGTCTACACCTGGGATATGAACCGCAGAGATTAGACAGGAGCTGGATTCCGCCCAAACCAAAATTCGAGATACTTCTTTCATAGCCAGAGGACTGTGAGTCCCTCCTTGATGATTGATGTATGCCACAGTTGTGACATTGTCTGTCTGAAAACAAATGAACGATTCTCTCTTCAGAAGAGGCCAAAACTGAAGAGCTCTGAAAATTGCACGGAGTTCCAAAATATTGATCGGTAATCTCACCTCCTGAGATTCCCAAACTCCTTGTGCTGTCAGAGATCCCCACACAGCTCCCCAACCTGTGAGACTTGCATCTGTTGAAATTACAGTCCAGGTCGGAAGAACAAAAGAAGCCCCCTGAATTAAACGATGGTGATCTGTCCACCACGTTAGAGAGTGTCGAACAATCGGTTTTAAAGATATTAATTGATGTATCTTCGTGTAATCCCTGCACCATTGGTTCAGCATACAGAGCTGAAGAGGTCGCATGTGAAAACGAGCAAAGGGGATCGCGTCCGATGCAGCAGTCATAAGACCTAGAATTTCCATGCATAAGGCTACCGAAGGGAATGATTGAGACTGAAGGTTTCGACAAGCTGTAATCAATTTTAGACGTCTCTTGTCTGTTAAAGACAGAGTCATGGACACTGAATCTATCTGGAAACCCAGAAAGGTTACCCTTGTTTGAGGAATCAAAGAACTTTTTGGTAAATTGATCCTCCAACCATGATCTTGAAGAAACAACACAAGTCGATTCGTATGAGACTCTGCTAAATGTAAAGACTGAGCAAGTACCAAGATATCGTCCAAATAAGGAAATACCACAATACCCTGTTCTCTGATTACAGACAGAAGGGCACCGAGAATCTTTGTGAAAATTCTTGGAGCTGTAGCAAGGCCAAATGGTAGAGCCACAAATTGGTAATGCTTGTCTAGAAAAGAGAATCTCAGGAACTGAAAATGATCTGGATGAATCGGAATATGCAGATATGCATCCTGTAAATCTATTGTGGACATATAATTCCCTTGCTGAACAAAAGGCAATATAGTCCTTACAGTTACCATCTTGAACGTTGGTATCCTTACATAACGATTCAATAATTTTAGATCCAGAACTGGTCTGAAGGAATTCTCCTTCTTTGGTACAATGAAGAGATTTGAATAAAACCCCATCCCCTGTTCCGGAACTGGAACTGGCATAATTACTCCAGCCAACTCTAGATCTGAAACACAATTCAGAAATGCTTGAGCTTTCACTGGATTTACTGGGACACGGGAAAGAAAAAAATCTCTTTGCAGGAGGTCTCATCTTGAAACCAATTCTGTACCCTTCTGAAACAATGTTCTGAATCCAAAGATTGTGAACAGAATTGATCCAAATTTCTTTGAAAAAAACGTAACCTGCCCCCTACCAGCTGAACTGGAATGAGGGCCGTACCTTCATGTGAACTTAGAAGCAGGCTTTGCCTTTCTAGCAGGCTTGGATTTATTCCAGACTGGAGATGGTTTCCAAACTGAAACTGCTCCTGAGGACGAAGGATCAGGCTTTTGTTCTTTGTTGAAACGAAAGGAACGAAAACGATTGTTAGCCCTGTTTTTACCTTTAGATTTTTTATCCTGTGGTAAAAAAGTTCCTTTCCCACCAGTAACAGTTGAAATAATAGAATCCAACTGAGAACCAAAAAATTTGTTTCCCTGGAAAGAAATGGAAAGTAGAGTTGATTTAGAAGCCATATCAGCATTCCAAGTCTTAAGCCATAAAGCTCTTCTGGCTAAGATAGCCAGAGACATAAACCTAACATCAACTCTAATAATATCAAAAATGGCATCACAGATAAAATTATTAGCATGCTGGAGAAGAATAATAATATCATGAGAATCACGATTTATTACTTGTTGCGCTAGAGTTTCCAACCAAAAAGTTGAAGCTGCAGCAACATCAGCCAATGATATAGCAGGTCTAAGAAGATTACCTGAACACAGATAAGCTTTTCTTAGAAAAGATTCAATTTTTCTATCTAAAGGATCCTTAAACGAGGTACCATCTGACGTAGGAATGGTAGTACGTTTAGCAAGGGTAGAAATAGCCCCATCAACTTTAGGGATTTTGTCCCAAAATTCTAACCTGTCAGGCGGAACAGGATATAATTGCTTAAAACGTTTAGAAGGAGTAAATGAATTACCCAATTTATCCCATTCTTTGGAAATTACTGCAGAAATAGCATTAGGAACAGGAAAAACTTCTGGAATAACCGCAGGAGCTTTAAAAACCTTATCCAAACGTATAGAATTAGTATCAAGAGGACTAGAATCCTCTATTTCTAAAGCAATTAGTACTTCTTTAAGTAAAGAACGAATAAATTCCATCTTAAATAAATATGAAGATTTATCAGCATCAATCTCTGAGATAGAATCCTCTGAACCAGAAGAGTCCAAAGAATCAGAATGATGGTGTTCATTTAAAAATTCATCTGTAGAGAGAGAAGATTTAAAAGACTTTTTACGTTTACTAGAAGGAGAAATAACAGACAAAGCCTTCTTTATGGATTCAGAAACAAAATCTCTTATGTTATCAGGAACATTCTGCACCTTAGATGTTGAGGGAACTGCAACAGGCAATGGTACATTACTAAAGGAAATATTATCTGCTTTAACAAGTTTGTCATGACAATTATTACAAACAACAGCTGGAGGAATAGCTACCAAAAGTTTACAGCAGATACACTTAGCTTTGGTAGATCCAGCAGGCAGTGATTTTCCTGTAGTATCTTCTGGCTCAGATGCAACGTGAGACATCTTGCAATATGTAAGAGAAAAAACAACATATAAAGCAAAATAGATCAAATTCCTTATAAGACAGTTTCAGGAATGGGAAAGAATGCCAAATATCAAGCTTCTAGCAACCAGAAGCAAATGAAAAATGAGACTGAAATAATGTGGAGACAAAAGCGACGCCCATATTTTTTAGCGCCAAATAAGACGCCCACATTATTTGGCGCCTAAATGCTTTTGGCGCCAAAAATGACGCCACATCCGGAACGCCGACATTTTTGGCGCAAAATAACGTCAAAAAATGACGCAACTTCCGGCGACACGTATGACGCCGGAAACGGAAAAGAATTTTTGCGCCAAAAAAGTCCGCGCCAAAAATGACGCAATAAAATGAAGCATTTTCAGCCCCCGCGAGCCTAACAGCCCACAGGGAAAAAAGTCAAATTTTTGAGGTAAGAAAAATATGATAATTCAATGCATAATCCCAAATATGAAACTGACTGTCTGAAAATAAGGAAAGTTGAACATTCTGAGTCAAGGCAAATAAATGTTTGAATACATATATTTAGAACTTTATAAATAAAGTGCCCAACCATAGCTTAGAGTGTCACAGAAAATAAGACTTACTTACCCCAGGACACTCATCTACATGTTTGTAGAAAGCCAAACCAGTACTGAAACGAGAATCAGTAGAGGTAATGGTAAATATAAGAGTATATCGTCGATCTGAAAAGGGAGGTAAGAGATGAATCTCTACGACCGATAACAGAGAACCTTATGAAATAGACCCCGTAGAAGGAGATCACTGCATTCAATAGGCAATACTCTCTTCACATCCCTCTGACATTCACTGCACGCTGAGAGGAAAACCGGGCTCCAACTTGCTGCGGAGCGCATATCAACGTAGAATCTAGCACAAACTTACTTCACCACCTCCCTTGGAGGCAAAGTTTGTAAAACTGATTTGTGGGTGTGGTGAGGGGTGTATTTATAGGCATTTTAAGGTTTGGGAAACTTTGCCCCTCCTGGTAGGAATGTATATCCCATACGTCACTAGCTCATGGACTCTTGTTAATTACATGAAAGAAATATATATATCTATATTATAACAACAAAACAACTAACCTACAAGTTATATATTTTATAAGAGCCGCAAGGCTACTTACCTAGTTAAAGTTATATATTTTATAACAGCAAAGTACTGTTCTTTGTGTGTAAACTAACAGTTAAGATGGCACTTAGTAAAATCAGTGTGTCTGAGCTAAAGCAATTACATTTTTCAACGTTACCCATGGAAAGAAAAATTGAAATTAAAATGCTCAGGCCAACACCTATGCTTAACCTTATCCAGGTGACAAAATGTAAAACTAGAGATTTCAAAAGAGAATTCAAACCCGAGGTATATGATAAATATGCATGGATTTGTGGCTGTGAATTATCTAACAGACTCTTTTGTTTTTATTGTCTCCTGTTTGCAAAACAAAGTGGTGAAGCAAGCTGGGTGAGTTCTGGTGTCGCCGATTTATCACATTTAAATCAAAAAATAAATAAACATAATTGTTCACAATCACATTTAAACTCCACATTAGAGTTTAATTTGCTAGGAAGGGTTGATATTCGACAACAACTTGACAGTGCATATCGTTTAAATATTAGAAAACATAATGAGCAAGTAACGAAAAATCGTTATGTTCTTTCGAAAATAATTAATTGTATTTTATTTTGCGGCGCATTTGAACTTGCACTTCGAGGACATGACGAACGCGAGGATTCATTAAATCCAGGCATTTTCAGAGGTCTTATAAACTTCTCAGCAGAGCTTGATGCATCTCTAAAAGAACATCTCGCTAGTGCCACTGTTTTTAAAGGAACGTCAAAAGAAATTCAAAACGATTTATTAGACTGTATGCTTACTGTTTGCCAGAACCAAATAAAAAAAGAAATCTCAAAAGCAAGTTTTGTAGCAGTGATAGCAGATGAAACTACTGATGTTTCATCTGCCTTCCAATTGGTTGTTGTTTTTCGATACATTATAGGTAACGGTCAACCGGTTGAGAGATTCTGGGAATTCACTAATCCAGCTGGACATGATGCAGAATCTTTAGCTACGTGTATTCAAGCTACTTTGGAAAAAGTTATAGACAACCCAGAGAAACTGATATCGCAGAGTTACGACGGTGCAAGCGTGATGAGAGGTCAGCATGCAGGTGTTCAGGCTATAATTAAACGTACCTACAAGAATGCACATTTTGTGCATTGCTATGCACATCAGCTCAATTTAATTGTCAGCCAAGCAAGCAGTCAAAATCAACAAGTTAGAGTATTTTTTTCAAATCTAAGTGACATTACTAACTTTTTTTAGTAACTCGCCACAAAGGATAGCTATTCTAGATGAAACTGTTAGAAGAAGGATACCTCATGGTTCTGCCACCAGGTGGAATTTCAAGAGTCGAACCGTCAATACAGTTTTTGAAAACAGGGAACAGTTAATTGAATGCATGGAAAAAATAGAGTCAACATCGAAAAAAGAAATAGCTATAAATCAAGCGGGGGCTATTCGGCGTATGTTACAAGACTCGGTATTCGTGTTTTGGCTTACAGTTTTTCACAATATTATGCCACATGTAGATGTGTTATACAACCAACTTCAGAAAACACAAACAGATGCGGCACTTATTCGAAAACATATTAACACTTTCCAGCAGACAATGGAAAACGAAAGGAATAGAATGGACACAGTGACCATGACGATATCAGAAACAGAGGAAACATCTAGGAAAAGGAAGAGAGAAAATATTCACAATGCTCAGACTGTGGCAGCTAAAGAGATATGCGATGTTATCACAAATCAAGTAAAAGATAGATTTTCTTTTATAACTCACTACTCGGCTGTTTCTCTCCTCCAAGCGGAAAAATTTGCTGATTACGAGAAAAATTTTCCAAATCAGCTTCTTGAACAAACATCAGTGGTTTATCACACATTACAGAAAGATCGCCTGAAAACTGAACTAGGAGTAATTTACAGAAGACCAGATTTCCGAAATATGAATGGTGCCATCAGTCTTCTACAGTTTGTAATAGAAAATAACTTGGACAGTACTTTCTCGGAGTCCTACAAACTGTTGCAAATTATTTCGACTATTCCCGTGACAACTGCTGAGGCTGAGAGATGTTTCTCAACTTTAAAACGAGTTAAGACATTTCTAAGGAGCACCATGACTGAGGAAAGACTGACTGCTCTAGCCATGCTCACAATTGAAAAACAATTGATCAATGACATGCCTACATTCACCGAAAATGTTATTGATTTATTTGCCTCAAAAAAAGACAGGCGGATTGACTTAATTTACAAAAATTGTACTTGAGTTATCAACATTCTGTTTTAATCTTTACTGTTGAAGGTAATTATTAAGCACTAGTGTAATAGAAATAATCTTCTTTTGTAGAAAGTAAAATGTGGGTGTATTTATCTTCATGTTGCCAAGGCCTTTGGCTGCATTGCCTAATATCGAACACTGGGGGCTGGGGCAACAGTAATTGAAATGTGGTTGTATTTCTCTATAAAGTGGAAGGTTCTTTAAATCCAGGAATATATATGTTTTCATAAATGTACATTCAACATTCTTATTATTTTGCAGCTTTAATTAATCATTTGGTTAATATATATATGTTATTATATAATTTAACTGAGCAGGTAGTGTAGGCTCCTCCATTTGTGCACTGTCGCACGTGAACATGGCTGTACTGAAGAGTATGCATTCATAGATTTAAGATGTCTGTGTCCACTATGAGGAACACAGTGAGCAATGCATGGTGAGGATATGGAAGACCACAGGCACAGTTCTTGTTAAGGCCAGAAGTGTCAGGGCAAGTAAAATATCAGAGAGGGCCAGAGGCAAAGGCAAAGGATGGTGAGAACGGTCAAAAACAGCCCACAGACCACCTCCAAAGACCTGTACTACTGGGAATATTGTTGAGGGTCTCATGGATTCCACTCAATATCAGCAGATACTTGAGAATAATGTTGAGGAATCAGTCACAAACTTCAGCTGAAGTTACCCCCAGGCCGGGGCTGGATATTTCAAGAAGACGATGACCAAAAACACTGCTGGTTCAAATGGGCGGGGCCATTTGAGGGGCGTGACTTTCACAAAGGGGTGTGGCTTTTTAAATGGGTGTGGCTTGTTAAATGGGCGTGTTTTTAAAAAGGGCGTGGTTTTTCAAAGGGTGTGTCTTTCTAATAGGGGGAGGGTCTTGTGCACCCCCATCCTAAAAATTCACCAGCCGCCACTGGTCTAAAAGAGGCTGCTTCGGGGTGGTAAATCGCCATAGAACAAGCCACTGAGCTGTTGTTCGTTCCTGGTAGAGCGCTTCTCTCTTCGTATGCAAATTATTATGACCCTGGGGAAGTCTCCCTATGGGTGATGGGGGAAACCAGACGTGGACTCCTTGCCCAGTGTGCTTAGAGGAATGTGGCTGCACCTCACTGACGAGGCCCATAGGAGGCCGAAACAATTGTCTGGGGTTGTCATGTTCCTTGTTCAGAGGAGAATTGCCTGGTATTTCGGGGCTGGACTGACCTTACTTGGCAGGATCAGACTGATATACTTCAGGAAAGTTTTCTTCTGTGAAAAGCACACTGGCCTAAAAGAGGCTGCTTCCGGGTGGTAAATCGCCATAGAACAAGCCACTGAGCTGTTGTTCGTTCCTGGTAGAGCGCTTCTCTCTTCGTATGCAGGTATATCACCTACACTGCGCATTGGGTAAACCTGCTCACTTCTGACAAGCATGGAATGCGTGGCTCTGCAGAAGAGTTGGTGACACCGCCACGACTTGCAGGCAGGCCTGCTGCTACCTCCTCTACTCCTCCTACTCCATCCTCTTCCATAACCTCTTCCTCGGTTGAGTCCTCTTCAACTTCGGCGTCTTGCTCCACATCTATGGCTCCCCCCCAGCTCCCCAGGTACTATGCTACATCCCGGGTACGGCAGTGTCACGCTGTCTTGAGGTTGACTTGCCTGAAAGCGGAGAGTCACACCGCACCAGCACTCCTGACCGCCCTGAATGCACAGGTGGTTCAGTGGCTGACTCCGCACCAACTGGAGATTGGCAAGGTTGTTTTTGACAATGGAAGTAATTTGGTGGCGGCATTGAAATTGGGCAAGTTGACACATGTGCCGTGCATGGCACATGTGTGTAATCTAATTGTAAAACGATTTGTACATAAGTACCCAGGCTTACAGGACGTCCTGAAGCAGGCCAGGAAGGTGTGTGGCCATTTCAGGCGTTCCTACACAGCCATGGCGCACTTGTCCGATATCCAGCGTCGAAACAACCTGCCAGTGAGGCGCTTGATTTGCGACAGCCCGAAACGATGGAATTCAACACTCCTAATGTTTGACCGCCTGCTCCAACAAGAAAAAGCTGTTAATGAGTATTTGTATGACCGGGGTGCTAGGACAGCCTCTGGGGAGCTGGGGATATTTTTGCCAAATTACTGGACGCTCATGCGCAATGCCTGTAGGCTCATGCGTCCTTTTGAGGAGGTGACAAACCTTGCCAGTCGCACCGAAGGCACCATCAGTGACATCATACCATTTGTTTTCTTCCTGGAGCGTGCCCTGCGAAGAATGCTGGATCAGGCAGTAGATGAGCGTGAAGAGGAAGAGTTGTGGTGTCCATCACCCCCACAAACAGCCTTATCAGCATCGCTTGCTGGACCTGCGGCAACGCAGGAAGAGGATTGTGAGGAAGAGGAGTCAGAGGAGGAATGTGGCTTTGAGGAGGAGGAGGAAGACAGAGCACAACAGGCATCCCAGGGTGCTAGTTGTTGTCACCTCTCTGGTACCCGTGGTGTTGTACATGGCTGGGGGGAAGAAGATACCCTCAGTGAGATCAGTGAGGACGAGGAACGGGACATGATTAGCTCGGCATCCAACCTTGTTCAAATGGGTTCTTTCATGCTGTCGTGCCTGTTGAGGGACCCTCGTATAAAAAAGCTGAAGGAGAACGACCTGTACTGGGTGTCCACGCTCCTCGACCCCCGGTATAAGCATAAAGTGCCTCAAATGTTACCAAATTCCCGCAAGTCGGAAAGGATGGAGCATTTTAAGAATAAATTAAAAACTATGCTTTACACAGCGTATAAGGGTGATGTCACAGCACCACGGGAATGTAACAGGGGAAGAGATGAAATTCCCCACGAACACGGCGGCAAGGACAGGACGCTTTCCTGACGTCTTGTTGATGGAGGACATGCGTACCTTTTTAACTCCCATGCATCACCAGAGCCTTTTGGGATCCGGCCTTAGAGAAAGACTCAACCGACAAATAGCAGACTACCTAGCTTTAACTGCGGATCTCGACACTCTCAGGAGCGATGGACCCCTTGACTACTGGGTGTGCAGGCTTGACTTGTGGCCTGAGCTATCCCAATTTGCAATGGAACTTCTGGCCTGCCCCGCTTCAAGTGTCCTGTCCGAAAGGACTTTCAGTGCAGCAGGAGGTTTTGTCACTGAGAAGAGAAGTCGCCTAGGTCAAAAAAGCCTTGACTATCTCACTTTTATAAAAATGAATGAGGGATGGATCCCGAAGGGACTGACATTGGGCGATACATTTGATTAAAAAAGGCCTGATGATGAGATGAGCTGGCTTGGGCTACAACTGGTACACAGGCTGGCCTTTTTTTTTTGTTATAAAGCCGGAGGACTTGCTTGACGTATCCGCCAACAACTAGTGTTCAAGCCACAAGCTTTTAGGGCACTTTAAAAATGTTTTACAAACATCAATTTTTCTGGCCGCTGCTACAGCAGTTGCTACAACAATAGCCAAATTTTTCAGTCATTTGTACATTCCTAATTTTTCTGGCCTCTGCTGCTGCTCTGTGGGTACAAAACTCAAATAAAAAAAATAAGGCACATAACAGTGATTAAACTGTTACGAATAGTACAACTTAGCACACCACTCATATCTGGTGGACCATTAAATTGAACGTGCAGTGCCCCAAATTTGAAGGAGGAGGACCGACCAAGCATCTTTATCCGTCTATTAGTTGCTCTAAATTATCTCCGGGTTCCATCTATGCCATACCTGTACTCTATTGTGCAAAAGGTTGGCATATGTGGTGTTTCATGCTGTTGTGCCTGTTGCGGGTCGTGGCTCATGGTATAAAAAGGCTGAAGGAGAACGACCTGTAATGGGTGCCCCAGCAAATTTTTAGAAAAATGTTCCCGGTTCCTCTCAATTATCTCCGGGTTTCTAAAATGGATGCCATACCTGTACTCGCTTGTGCATAAGGATGACATATGTGGTGGTGTTTCCTGCAGTTGTTTCTGTTGAGGGTGCTGGACCCTCTTATAAAAATGCTGTAGGAGAACGACCTGGAGTGGGTGTCCAAGCATGGTTTTTTGGGCAATTTCACGTTTCCAAACAATTATCTCTGGGTTTCTAAAATCAATGCCGTACCAGTACTCTATTGTTGAAAACCATGCCATATGTTCTCTTTCCTGCTGGTGTTTTGTTTGAGGGTCCTGGACCCTCTTATTAAAAGGCCTAAGGAGAAAGAAGTGTACTGGGGGTCCACTCAATGTTTTTTTCTATTTCCCATTTGCCCAAAATTATCTCTGGGTTTGTAAAATCAATGCTGTACCTGTACTCTATTGTTCAAAAGGATTCCATATGTTCTCTTTCCTGCTGGTGTTTTTTTAGGGTCCTGGACCCTCTTATAAAAAGGCCTAAGGAGAAAGTAGTTTACTGGGTGTCCACTCAATGTATTTTTCTATTTCCCATTTGCCCAAAATTATCTCTGGGTTTGTAAAATCAATGCTGTACCTGTACTCTATTGTTCAAAAGGATGCCATATGTCCTCTTTCCTGCTGGTGTTTTGTTTGAGGGTCCTGGACCCTCTTATAAAAAGGCCTAAGGAGAAAGAAGTGTACTGGGTGTCCACTCAATGTATTTTTCTATTTCCCATTTGCCCAAAATTATCTCTGGGTTTGTAAAATCAATGCTGTACCTGTACTCTATTGTTCAAAAGGATGCCATATGTCCTCTTTCCTGCTGGTGTTTTGTTTGAGGGTCCTGGACCCTCTTATAAAAAGGCCTAAGGAGAAAGAAGTGTACTGGGTGTCCATCGAATCATTTTTTTGATTCAAATTTCCGGTTGCAACAAATTATCATTGACAGAGGATGTAGATAATAGTGATCAGTCTCAGTCAGGCAGCATTACCGACATGGAGGTACGGTGTGATGATGATGATGTTGTACCCGCTGCTGCTTCCTTTCTTGACGTGTCAGATACAAGTGAAGCGGTTGATGATGATGTGTCGGTGGATGTCACGTGGGTGCCTGCTAGAAGAGAAGAAGAAGAGGGGGAAAGTTCAGATGGGGAGAAAGAGAGGAGGAGGAGACGATTTGGAAGCATGGGGAGGTCGTCTCAAGGAGCTAGTGGCACAGTCAAACAGCATGCATCGACACCCGGGGTCAGCCAGACAGGCACGCCGACGCCCATCAACGCATGCTGTTGCCACCACCAGAATGCTGTCATCGCAGAGCTCAGCAGTGTGGCATTTTTTGTGTGTGTCTGCCTCTGACAACAGCGATTCCATTTGCAACCTGTGCCAAAAGAAACTGAGTCATGGGAAGTCCAACACCCACCTAGGTACAACTGCTATGCGAAGGCACATGGTCTCCCATCACAAAGGCCGATGGGAAGAACACATGAGTAGAAGCAGCACACAAAGTGAAAGCCGCCCTCCTCCTCCTGCTCCAGCATCTTCAGCCACGTCAACCAGTGCTGTCCGCCTTGCCCCCTCTCAACCATCCTCCACTGAGTCTCTCTTACGTAGCAGTTCCTGGTCATCTGCCCACAGTCAGCTGTCTGTCAAGGACATGTTTGAGCGTAAGAAGCCAATTTCTCAAAGTCACCCCCTTGCCCGGCGTATGACAGCTGGCTTGTCTGAACTCTTAGCCCACCAGTTTTTACCATACAAGCTGGTGGAGTCTGATGCTTTAAAAAAATGGGTATCTATTGGGACACCACAGTGGAAGGTACCTGGCAGAAATTTATTTTCACAAAAGGCAATCCCAAACCTGTACTCTGTTGTGAGAAAGGAAGTTATGGCATGTCTGGCACACAGCGTTGGGGCAAGGGTCCATATGACCACGGATAGCTGGTCTGCAAAGCATGGTCAGGGCAGGTATATCACCTACACTGCGCATTGGGTAAACCTGCTGACTTCTGACAAGCATGGAATGCGTGGCTCTGCAGAAGAGTTGGTGACACCGCCACGACTTGCAGGCAGGCCTGCTGCTACCTCCTCTACTCCTCCTACTCCATCCTCTTCCATAACCTCTTCCTCAGCTGAGTCCTCTTCAACTTCGGCATCTTGCTCCACATCTATGGCACCCCCCCAGCTCCCCAGGTACTATGCTACATCCCGGGTACGGCAGTGTCACGCCGTCTTGGGGTTGACTTGCCTGAAAGCGGAGAGTCACACCGCACTAGCACTGCTGACCGCCCTGAATGCACAGGTGGATCAGTGGCTGACTCTGCACCAACTGGAGATTGGCAAGGTTGTTTCTGACAATGGAAGTAATTTGGTGGCGGCATTGAAATTGGGCAAGTTGACACATGTGCCGTGCATGGCACATGTGTGTAATCTAATTGTACAACGATTTGTCCATAAGTACCCAGGCTTACAGGACGTCCTGAAGCAGGCCAGGAAGGTGTGTGGCCATTTCAGGCGTTCCTACACGGCCATGGCGCACTTGTCCAATAGCCAGCGTCAAAACAACCTGCCAGTGAGGCGCTTGATTTGCGACAGCCCGACTCGGTGGAATTCAACACTCCTAATGTTTGACCGCCTGCTCCAACAAGAAAAAGCTGTTGAGGAGTATTTGTATGACCGGGGTGCTAGGACAGCATCTGGGGAGCTGGGGATATTTTTGCCAAATTACTGGAAGCTCATGCGCAATGCCTGTAGGCTCATGCGTCCTTTTGAGGAGGTGACAAACCTTGTCAGTCGCACCGAAGGCACCATCAGCGACATCATACGATTTGTTTTCTTCCTGGAGCGTGCCCTGCGAAGAATGCTGGATCAGGCAGTAGATGAGCGTGAAGAGGAAGAGTTGTGGTGACCATCACCCCCACAAACAGCCTTATCAGCATTGCTTGCTGGACCTGCGGCAACGCAGGAAGAGGATTGTGAGGAAGAGGAGTCAGAGGAGGAATGTGGCTTTGAGGAGGAGGAGGAAGACAGAGCACAACAGGCATCCCAGGGTGCTAGTTGTTGTCACCTCTCTGGTACCCGTGGTGTTGTACATGGCTGGGGGGAAGAAGATACCCTCAGTGAGATCAGTGAGGACGAGGAACGGACATGATTAGCTTGGCATCCAACCTTGTTCAAATGGGTTCTTTCATGCTGTCGTGCCTGTTGAGGGACCCTCGTATAAAAAAGCTGAAGTAGAACGACCTGTACTGGGTGTCCACGCTCCTCGACCCCCGGTATAAGCATAAAGTGCCTGAAATGTTACCAAATTCCCGCAAGTCGGAAAGGATGGAGCATTTTAAGAATAAATTAAAAACTATGCTTTACACAGCGTATAAGGGTGATGTCACAGCACCACGGGAATGTAACAGGGGAAGAGATGAAATTAATCCTCCTCCTCCCACGAACACGGCGGCAAGGACAGGATGCTTTCCTGACGTCTTGTTGATGGAGGACATGCGTACCTTTTTAACTCCCATGCATCACCAGAGCCTTTCGAGATCCAGCCTTAGAGAAAGACTCAACCGACAAATAGCAGACTACCTAGCTTTAACTGCGGATCTCGACACTCTCAGGAGCGATGGACCCCTTGACTACTGGGTGTGCAGGCTTGACTTGTGGCCTGAGCTATCCCAATTTGCAATGGAACTTCTGGCCTGCCCCACTTCAAGTGTCCTGTCCGAAAGGACTTTCAGTGCAGCAGGAGGTTTTGTCACTGAGAAGAGAAGTCGCCTAGGTCAAAAAAGCCTTGACTATCTCACTTTTATAAAAATGAATGAGGGATGGATCCCGAAGGGACTGACATTGGGCGATACATTTGATTAAAAAAGGCCTGATGATGAGATGAGCTGGCTTGGGCTACAACTGGTACACAGGCTGGCCTTTTTTTTTGTTATAAAGCCGGAGGACTTGCTTGACGTATCTGCCAACAACTAGTGTTCAAGCCACAAGCTTTTAGGGCACATTATAAATGTTTTACAAACATCAATTTTTCTGGCCGCTGCTACAGCAGTTGCTACAACAATACCCAAATTTTTCAGTCATTTGTACATTCCTAATTTTTCTGGCCTCTGCTGCTGCTCTGTGGGTACAAAACTCAAATAAAAAAAATAAGGCACATAACAGTGATTAAACTGTTACGAATAGTACAACTTAGCACACCACTCATATCTGGTGGACCATTAAATTGAACGCGCAGTGCCCCAAATTTGAAGGAGGAGGACCGACCAAGCATCTTTATCCGTCTATTAGTTGTTCTAAATTATCTCCGGGTTCCATCTATGCCATACCTGTACTTTATTATGCAAAAGGGTGGCATATGTGGTGTTTCATGCTGTTGTGCCTGTTGCGGGTCGTGGCCCATGGTATAAAAAGGCTGAAGGAGAACGACCTGTAATGGGTGCCCCAGCAAATTTTTAGAAAAATGTTCCTGGTGCCTCTCAATTATCTCCGGGTTTCTAAAATGGATGCCATACCTGTACTCGCTTGTGCAAAAGGATGACATATGTGGTGGTGTTTCCTGCAGTTGTTTCTGTTGAGGGTGCTGGACCCTCTTATAAAAATGCTGAAGGAGAACAACCTGGAGTGGGTGTCCAAGCATGGTTTTTTGGGCAATTTCACGTTTCCAAACAATTATCTCTGGGTTTCTAAAATAAATGCCGTACCAGTACTCTATTGTTCAAAACGATGCCATATGTTCTCTTTCCTGCTGGTGTTTTGTTTGAGGGTCCTGGACCCTCTTATAAAAAGGCCTAAGGAGAAAGAAGTGTACTGGGTGTCCACTCAATGTATTTTTCTATTTCCCATTTGCCCAAAATTATCTCTGGGTTTGTAAAATCAATGCTGTACCTGTACTCTATTGTTCAAAAGGATGCCATATGTCCTCTTTGCTGCTGGTGTTTTGTTTGAGGGTCCTGGACCCTCTTATAAAAAGGCCTAAGGAGAAAGAAGTGTACTGGGTGTCCACTCAATATATTTTTCTATTTCCCATTTGCCCAAAATTATCTCTGGGTTTGTAAAATCAATGCTGTACCTGTACTCTATTGTTCAAAAGGATGCCATAAGTCCTCTTTCCTGCTGGTGTTTTGTTTGAGGGTCCTGGACCCTCTTATAAAAAGGCCTAAGGAGAAAGAAGTGTACTGGGTGTCCATCAAATCATTTTTTTTATTCAAATTTCCGGTTGCAACAAATTATCTCTGGGTTTCTAAAATCAATGCCTTTCCTGTAATCTATTTTTCAAACGGATGCCATGTGTCCTCTTTCCTGCTGGTGTTTTGTTTGAGGGTCCTGGACCCTCTTATAAAAAGGCCTAAGGAGAAAGAAGTGTACTGGGTGTCCATCAAATCATTTGTTTGATTCAAATTCCCGGTTGCAACAAATTATCTCCGGGTTTCTAAAATCAATGCCTTTCCTGTAATCTATTTTTCAAAAGGATGCCATATGTCCTCTTTCCTGCTGCTGGTTTTGTTTAGGGTCCTGGAGCCTCTGCTAAAAAGGCCTAAGGATAAATAAGTGTACTGGGTGTCTAATCAATTTCTTTTTAGATTTCCCGGTTGCAACAAATTATCTCTTGGTTTCTAAAATCAATGCCTTTCCTGTAATCTATTATTCAAAAGGATGCCATATGTCCTCTTTCATGCTGTTGTTTCTGTTGAGGCTCCGGGACCCTCTTATAAAAAGGCCTAAGGATAAATAAGTGTACTGGGTGTCTAATCAATGTTTTTTTAGATTTCCCGGTTGCAACAAATTATCTCTGGGTTTCTAAAATTAATGCCTTTCCTGTAATCTATTATTCAAAAGGATGCCATATGTCCTCTTTCAAGCTGTTGTTTCTGTTGAGGCTCCGGGACCCTCTTATAAAACGGCCAAAGGATAAAGAAGTGTACTGGGTGTCTAATCAATGTTTTTTTAGATTTCCCGGTTGCAACAAATTATCTCTGGGTTTCTAAAATCAATGCCTTTCCTGTAATCTATTATTCAAAATGATGCCATATGTCCTCTTTCAAGCTGTTGTTTCTGTTGAGGCTCCGGGACCCTCTTATAAAAAGGCCAAAGGATAAAGAAGTGTACTGGGTGTCTAATCAATGTTTTTTTAGATTTCCCAGTTGCAACAAATTATCTCTGGGTTTCTAAAATCAATGCCTTTCCTGTAATCTATTATTATTATTGCCATATGTCCTCTTTCCTGCTGTTGGTTTTGTTGAGGGTCCTGGAGCCTCTGCTAAAAAGGCCTAAGGATAAATAAGTGTACTGGGTGTCTAATCAATGTTTTTTTAGATTTCCAGGTTGCAACAAATTATCTCTGGGTTTCTAAAATCAATGCCTTTCCTGTAATCTATTATTCAAAAGGATGCCATATGTCCTCTTTCCTGCTGCTGTTTTTGTTGAGGGTCCTGGAGCCTCTTATAAAAAGGCCTAAGGATAAATAAGTGTACTGGGTGTCTAATCAATGTTTCTTTAGATTTCGCGGTTGCAACAAATTATCTCTGGCTTTCTAAAATCAATGCCTTTCCTGTAATCTAATTTTCAAAAGGATGCCATATGTCCTCTTTCCTGCTGCTGGTTTTGTTGAGGGTCCTGGAGCCTCTGCTAAAAAGGCCTAAGGATAAATAAGTGTACTGGGTGTCTAATCAATGTTTTTTTAGATTTCCCGGTTGCAACAAATTATCTCTGGGTTTCTAAAAGCAATGCCTTAAATGTAATCTTTTGTTCAAAAGGATGCCATATGTCCTCTTTCCTTTTTTTTTTTTTTTTTCTCTGTATTTTTGTTTATTTTAGAAAATTCAATGCACTTATAGGTTCACTAAGATTATGACTTTGAAGAAGAATGGTATGTTTTGAATCTGCTGAGCATAATAATAAAAGTTTTTTTTTTATTTAATTTAACTTGAGTTACTAACTGAAGCATGACTTCAGGAGTCAGGCGTGGTCCTAGGTAGTGGTTGTTAGCAGATTCTTTTCACTGCAAATTGCAATTGCCACAGCTTGCATAAAATGTGCGTCACCTCTCCAAATCTTACTTTTTAATGCCAATTGAAATTGCCACAGCTTGCACAACAGTAAATAAAATGTGCGTCACCACAGTCTCCAAATCTGATGTCAAATGTCTACAAAAACACTGATAAAGTATTCCTTTCGGGGCGCAAAGAGATGGCTACCGGAACACTCCAGGAACTTCCCAATAGTCGCTGTCTTGTGTTTCTGGTGATGTTGGAGACATCTGTGTAGTGTACAGGGAAACCAAAAATCCTCTACATCTCTGTGCACCACAGGACGTCCTCCTTGTCATCCATAAGCACAGGAAATTGCTGGCATTATCATTGCTTCAAGAAGTTCAGCTTTTGTGGTGATAGTACAGACTTTAATAAACTTTGATTTCCTACCATACTCAAGACAATCTTGTAGTTCAAGCTTATGACTTGCTGTGGGAAACAGTGGCCTATCCATACCAGGAAGATTTAGACAGAAGTAACGATCTCTGCTTGCAGGTGACACATGTTTAGCGTCAATCATCAAAGGGGGTTGCGTGCAGAATATGGCAGATGGCCCCTTATTCACATGTTTGTCCAGAGCCACAACATTTTCAAACAACCAGAAGAAAGGTCGGTTCTCACCAGCCTTAAGTCACGCTTCATTTACCAAATGTTGATATTCAAAAAATAGACAAACAGTGCCTTAAAAAAGACATTTGCGATATGGATTCACCAGAGCAAGGTCATTGCAAGTACTTCCCACGATAACAAATTCAAAATGCCACAACTCCGCAATCTTCCCCTTCACATTATTATTGTCACACTCCCTTGTACTCCTATGCCCAGCTCCCTGCTCTTGTTTTTGTTGAGGGTCCGGGACCCTCTTATAACAAGGCAAAAGGATAAAGAAGTGTACTGGGTGTCCAATCAATGTTTTTTTTTATTTCCCAGTTGCAACAAATTATCTCTGGGTTTCTAAAATCAATGCCTTACCTATCATCTATTGTTCAAAAGGATGTCATATGTCCTCTTTCCTGCAGTTGTTTCTGTTGATGGTCCGGGACCCTCTTATAAAAAGTCCTAAGGATAAAGAAGTGTACTGGGTGTCCAATCAATGTTTTTTTCTATTTCCCGGTTCATATAAATTATCTCAGGGATTCTTAAATCAATGCTTTACCTGTAATCAATTGTTCAAAAGGATGCCATATGTCCTCTTTCATGCTGTTGTTTCGGTTGAGGCTCCGGGACCCTCTTATAAAAAGGCCTAAGTAGAAAGAAGTGTACTGGGTGTCCACTCAATGTATTTTTCTATTTCCCATTTGCCCAAAATTATCTCTGGGTTTGTAAAATCAATGCTGTACCTGTACTCTATTGTTCAAAAGGATGCCATATGTCCTCTTTGCTGCTGGTGTTTTGTTTGAGGGTCCTGGACCCTCTTATAAAAAGGCCTAAGGAGAAAGAAGTGTACTGGGTGTCCACTCAATGTATTTTTCTATTTCCCATTTACCCAAAATTATCTCTGGGTTTGTAAAATCAATGCTGTACCTGTACTCTATTGTTCAAAAGGATGCCATATGTCCTCTTTCCTGCTGGTGTTTTGTTTGAGGGTCCTGGACCCTCTTATAAAAAGGCCTAAGGAGAAAGAAGTGTACTGGGTGTCCATAGAATCATTTTTTTTATTCAAATTTCCGGTTGCAACAAATTATCTCTGGGTTTCTAAAATCAATGCCTTTCCTGTAATCTATTTTTCAAACGGATGCCATGTGTCCTCTTTCCTGCTGGTGTTTTGTTTGAGGGTCCTGGACCCTCTTATAAAAAGGCCTAAGGAGAAAGAAGTGTACTGGGTGTCCATCAAATCATTTGTTTGATTCAAATTCCCGGTTGCAACAAATTATCTCCGGGTTTCTAAAATCAATGCCTTTCCTGTAATCTATTTTTCAAAAGGATGCCATATGTCCTCTTTCCTGCTGCTGGTTTTGTTTAGGGTCCTGGAGCCTCTGCTAAAAAGGCCTAAGGATAAATAAGTGTACTGGGTGTCTAATCAATGTTTTTTTAGATTTCCCGGTTGCAACAAATTATCTCTGGGTTTCTAAAATCAATGCCTTTCCTGTAATCTATTATTCAAAAGGATGCCATATGTCCTCTTTCATGCTGTTGTTTCTGTTGATGCTCCGGGACCCTCTTATAAAAAGGCCTAAGGATAAATAAGTGTACTGGGTGTCTAATCAATGTTTTTTTAGATTTCGCGGTTGCAACAAATTATCTCTGGGTTTCTAAAATCAATGCCTTACCTGTCATCTATTGTTCAAAAGGATGCCATATGTCCTCTTTCCTGCAGTTGTTTCTGTTGATGGTCTGGGACCCTCTTATAAAAAGTCCTAAGGATAAAGAAGTGTACTGGGTGTCCAATCAATGTTTTTTTCTATTTCCCGGTTCATATAAATTATCTCAGGGATTCTTAAATCAATGCCTTACCTGTAATCAATTGTTCAAAAGGATGACATATGTCCTCTTTCATGCTGTTGTTTCGGTTGAGGCTCCGGGACCCTCTTATAAAAAGGCCTAAGGATAAAGAAGTGTACTGGGTGTCCAATCAATGTTTTTTCTATTTCCCTGTTCATATAAATTATCTCAGGGATTCTAAAATCAATGCCTTAACTGTAATCAATTGTTCAAAAGGATGCCATATGTCCTCTCTCATGCTGTTGTTTCTGTTGAGGCTTCGGGACCCTCTTATAAAAAGGCCTAAGGATAAAGAAGTGTACTGGGTGTCCAATCAATGTTTTTTTCTATTTCCCTGTTCTTATAAATTATCTCAGGGATTCTAAAATCAATGCCTTAACTGTAATCAATTGTTCAAAAGGATGCCATATGTCCTCATTCATGCTGTTGTTTCTGTTGAGGCTCCGGGACCCTCTTATAAAAAGGCCTAAGGATAAAGAAGTGTACTGGGTGTCCAATCAATGTTTTTTTCTATTTCCCTGTTCTTATAAATTATCTCAGGGATTCTAAAATCAATGCCTTACCTGTAATCAATTGTTCAAAAGGATGCCATATGTCCTCTTTCATGCTGTTGTTTCGATTGAGGCTCCGGGACCCTCTTATAAAAAGGCCTAAGGATAAAGAAGTGTACTGGGTGTCCAATCAATGTTTTTTTCTATTTCCCTGTTCATATAAATTATCTCATGGATTCTAAAAGCAATGCCTTAACTGTAATCAATTGTTCAAAAGGATGCCATATGTCCTCTTTCATGCTGTTGTTTCTGTTGAGGCTCCGGGACCCTCTTATAAAAAGGCCTAAGGATAAAGAAGTGTACTGGGTGTTCAATCAATGTTTTTTTCTATTTCCCTGTTCTTATAAATTATCTCAGGGATTCTAAAATCAATGCCTTAACTGTAATCAATTGTTCAAAAGGATGCCATATGTCCTCTTTCCTGCTGTCGTTTCTGTTGAGGGTCCGGGACCCTCTTATAAAAAGGCCTAAGGATAAAGAAGTGTATTGGGTGTCCAATCATTTTTTTTTCTATTTCTCTGTTCATATAAATTATCTCAGGGATTCTAAAATCAATGCCTTAACTGTAATCAATTGTTCAAAAGGATGCCATATGTCCTCTTTCATGCTGTTGTTTCTGTTGAGGCTCCGGGACCCTCTTATAAAAAGGCCTAAGGATAAAGAAGTGTACTGGGTGTCCAATCAATGTTTTTTTTTATTTCCCAGTTGCAAAAAAATTATCTATGGGTTTATAAAATCAATGCCTTACCTGTCATCTATTGTTCAAAAGGATGCCATATGTCCTCTTTCCTGCTGTCGTTTCTGTTGAGGGTCCGGGACCCTCTTATAAAAAGGCCTAAGGATAAAGAAGTGTACTGGGTGTCCAATGAATGTTTTTTTCTATTTCCCATTTGCCAAAAATTATCTCTGGGTTTCTAAAATCAATTATGTACCTGTACTCTATTGTTCAAAAGGATGCCATATGTCCTCTTTCCTGCTGTTGTTTTTGTTGAGGGTCCGGAACACTCTTCTAAAAAGGCCGAAGGAGAACGACCTGTACTGTACTGGGTGTCCAATCCTGTTTTTGTTTTCAATTTCACGGTTCATAATAAATATCTCCATGTAACTAAAATCAATGCCATACCTGTACTCTATTGTTCAAAAGGATGGCATATGTGGTGTTTCATTCTGTTGTGGCTGTTGAGGGTCATGGCCGTGGGACAGCGTATAAAACGGCTGAAGGAGAACGACCTGTACTGCCTTGCTGCTCCTTTTAGGCAGGCATGCTCTTTGCATACATGCCCACAGACTCTGTAACGCATGCCTGTTTTAGGGAGAGGTGCAGCCATAATGCAGGGTCAGAACCTCTGCCTGCAACTGTTATACTCGATTTTGCGAAAGGAAGTAACCTTACCATGGTTCCCTGCACGCACGTATTGTTGTTATATTTTGGTGAGGGTAATCATGATGGCCATGTAGACCACCCCCAAGAGGCATGGAAGTAAGGGATGAGATGAAAGTGCTAAGAATAGTACAACTTGAAAACAAAGAGTTAGCCATGGGTGTTAGTGCAAGACCGCTTGGCTTTTTTTGGACTTTGGGTGCGGCTAATCATGCAGGCCATATAGAGCTGCCACCATTCGGTGTTGTATCAGCTATTAAACTAATAAGAACAGAACTACCAAAATACAGCCAATGAAGGGCCTTATGAAGACTGAGCCAAGGTTGGATTGTAGTATTTGGTTAGGCTAATCATGATGGCCATGTAGACCACCACCGAGAGTCCTGGAAGTAACAGGGATGATGAGATGAAAGTGCTAAGAATAGTACTACTTGAAACAACCGAGTTAGCCATGGGTGTTAATCCAAGACCGCTTGGCTTTTTTTTTGTTTGGGTGCGGCTAATCATGCAGGCCATATAGACCTGCCACCATTCGGTGTTGTATCAGCTATTAAACTAATAAGAACAGAACTACCAAAATACAGCCAATGAAGGGTCTTATGAAGACTGAGCCAAGGTTGTATTGTAGTATTTGGTTTGGCTAATCATGATGGCCATGTAGACCACCACCGAGAGTCCTGGAAGCAACAGGGATGACATGAAAGTGCTAAGAATAGTACTACTTGAAACAACCGAGTTAGCCATGGGTGTTAATCCAAGACCTCTTGGCTTTATTTTTGTTTTGGGTGCGGCTAATCATGCAGGCCAGATAGAGCTGCCACCATTCGGTGTTGTATCAGCTATTAAACTAATAAGAACAGAACTACCAAAATACAGCCAATGAAGGGCCTTATGAAGGCTGAGCCAAGGTTGGATTGTAGTATTTGGTTAGGCTAATCATGATGGCCATGTAGACCAACACCGAGAGTCCTGGAAGTAACAGGGATGAGATGAAAGTGCTAAGAATAGTACTACTTGAAACAACCGAGTTAGCCATGGGTGTTAATCCAAGACCGCTTGGCTTTTTTTTGGTTTGGGTGTGGCTAATCATGCAGGCCATATAGAGCTGCCACCATTCTGTGTTGTATCAGGTATTAAAATAATAAGAACAGTACTACCAAAATACAGCCAATGAAGGGCCTATGAAGACTGAGCAAAGGTTGGATTGTAGTATTTTGTTAGGCTAATCATGATGGCCATGTAGACCACCCCAAGAGGCCTGAAAGTAACAGGGATGAAAGTGCTAAGAATAGTACTAATTGAAACAACCGAGTTAGCCATGGGTGTTAGTCTAAGACCGCTTGGCTTTTTTTTGGGTTTGGGTGCAGCTAATCATGAAGGCCAGATAGACCTGCCACCATTCGGTGTTGTAACAGGTATTAAACTGCTAAGAACAGTACTACTTAACACAACCTAGTTAGTTTCCATGGGTCCCAGAGCATATGTTTTGTTATTATATTTTGTAAGGGTAATCATGCAGGCCATATAGAACTCCCCCAATAGGGTGAGTAACAGGTATTGAAATGCTAAGAACAGTACTACTTAACACAAAGTTACCATGGGTCCCAGAGCATATGTCTTATTATTATATTTTGTTCAGTTAATCATGCAGGCCATATAGACCTCCCCCGATAGGGTGAGTAACAGGTATTAAAATGCTAAGAAGAGTACTACTTTACACAACCTAGTTACCATGGGTGCCAGACCGCATGTCTTGTTATTCTATTTTGTAAGGGTAATCATGCAGGCCATATAGACCTCCCCAGATAGGGTGAGTAACAGGTATTAAAATGCTAAGAACAGTACTAATTAACACAAGCTAGTTACCATGGGTCCCACACCGCGTGTCTTGTTGTTATACTTTGTCAGGGTAATCATGCAGGCCATATAGACCTCCCCCAAAAGGGTGTAACAGGTATTAAAATGCTAAGAACAGTACTAATTAACACAACCTAGTTACCATGGGTCACAGACCCAGAGCAGATGTCTTATTATATTTTGTATGGGTAATCATGCATGCCGTATAGACCTCCCATGATAGGGTGAGTAACAGGTATTAAAATGCTAAGAAGAGTAATACTTAACACAACCTAGTTACCATGGGTCCCAGACCGCATGTTTTGTTATTATATTTTGTAAGGGTAATCATGCAGGCCATATAGACCTCCCCTAACAGGTATTAAAATGCAAAGGAAATTACTACTTAACACAAACTAGTTACCATGGGTCCCAGACCGCATGTTTTGTTATTATATTTTGTAAGGGTAATCATGCAGGCCATATAGACCGCCACCGATAGGGTGAGTATGAGTAACAGCTATTAAAATGCTAAGGACATTACTAATTAACACAACATAGTTAACATGGATCACAGACCCAGAGCAGATGTCTTATTATTATATTTTGTATGGGTAATCATCCAGGCCGTATAGACCTCCCCAAATAGGGGGAGTTACAGATATTAAAGTGCTAAGAATGGTACTACTTAAAACACAACCTAGTTAAAATGGGTCCCAGACCGCATGTCTTAGTATTATATTTTTTCAGGGTAATCAGGCAGGCCATATAGACCTCCCCCGATAGGGGGGGTAACAGGGATTAAAGTACTAATTAACACAAGCTAGTTACCATGGGTCCAACACCGTGTGTCTTGTTGTTATACTTTGTCAGGGTAATCATGCAGGCCATATAGACCTCCCTTGATAGGGGGAGTAACAGGGATTACAGTTCTAAGAATAGTACTACTTAAACACAACCTAATTAACATGGGTCCCAGACCAGATGTTTTCTTATTATACTTTGTCAGGCTAATCATGCAGGCCATATAGAGCTCCAACTAAAGGGTGGGTAAGAGGGATTCAAGTGATAAGAAAAGTTTTACTTAACACAACAAAATTACCATGGGTCCCAGACCGCGTGTCTTGTTGTTATACTTTGTCAGGGTAATCATAACCGCCATATAGACCTCCACCAATAGGGGGAGTTACAGGGCTGAAAGTGCGAAGAATAGTACTACTTAACATAACCTAGTTGGGTCCAAGACCGCATGTTTAATTATTAGACTTTATCAGGGTTATTATATATCTAAAAAATCTATCTATTTCTCTTCTATCGATTCTATCTAACTATCAATCTATGTATATCTATCCTATCGATCGATCTATCTTCTGTCCGGACTGTTTTGAGACAGCCACTTGTGTTTCTGACAAATTTGAAGTAGGAGGACAGAACAATCATCTTCTTCCATCTCCCGGTTCCAAAAATGAAGGCCATATAGACCTCATCCGATAGGGGGAGTAACAGGTTGTAGTAAAATGTTAAGAATAGTACTACTTTACACACCACGGGTCACAGACCACATGTCTTATTGTTTTACTCTGTCAGGGAAATTATATATATTTCAAATCGATTTATTTATATATCAAATCGATCGAACTATCAAACGTATCGATCAAATGTAGATTGCATCTATTGATCGATGTAATTCGTATCTATAAAATGTATATTACATATTTTCGGTGATGTCATTCGTATCTATAAAATGTATATTGCATCTTTGATTCGATAACATTCGTATCTATCAAATGTATATTGCATCTATTGATCGATGTAATTCGTATCTATCAAATGTATATTGCATCTATTGAGCAATGTACAGTGTATCGATCATATGTATATTGCATCGATTGAGCTATGTAATCTATGTATCTATCTATCAAATCTATCTATCTCATGGTTCTGCAAGTGGACTGTTGGCGGTTGATTGCGGTGCGTTACACTTGGAGTTTGCTCTGTCACTGTGATGCGGCCGTAACCCTTACACTACCTGATAGATACGACATCATTACTGATGTTTTAAAGCACATTATTGCAAACAATTTGGGAATGTTAGGTGATTTAGGCCCTTTATGGGTTAAAAGCAGACTCTGCATAAACTATGTAATTTTACATGAGAGTTTTGCCAGGGATCCCCCTCCAGCATGCCACAGTCCAGGTTTTAGTAACCTTGAAACAACTTTTCCATCACTATTGTGGCCAGAAAGAGTCCTTGTAGGTTTTAAAGTTCGCCTGCCTATTGAAGTCAATGGCGGTTCGCAAAAATTTTAACTTCGCGACATCACTAGTGGTGGGTGCACACTCACATTTATGAAGGTATGGTGAAGGGGTTCTAGATAACCCGATTGTGTTTTTTTTTTTTTTTTTTTTTTCTTTCTTTGAAATAATGCTGACGGTTGATTTTGCAGTCAATGTGATATGAAAAACATTGGCTGTTGCAGAAATATTATATGTAGCTTTAAGATAAAGCAGCCCCTCTTATAGGATGATAAGATAAATTGAAATTGAAAGCAATGGGCTAGAATGAGATGTAATATACTACTCACCAAGACAAAATGTTCCAGCTGTTGTTAAGATCGTGTTGTTATATTAGTGTCTAAGTATGTGATGTTTCCTTGACATGTAACAAGAAATGTCCCTCTCAGTTTTTGTATGTGAAATATGATTATTTTCAATAAACAAAATTATTAAAAAAAAAAAAAAAAAGATACGCATCCTGTAAGCCTATCGTGGACATATAATGACCTTGCTGAACAAAAGGCAAAATAGTCCTTATAGCTAACATTTGAAAGATGGCAATCTTACAAAACGATTCAATCTGCCCCTCACCAGCTGAGCTGAAATGAGGGCAGCACCTTCATGCAGACTTGGGGGCTAGCTTTGGTTTCTTAAAGGGCTTGGATCTATTCCAACTTGAAGATGTTTTCTGTAGCGGTAATCTGCTAGGGGGTCTCCCTTCTTCTGTCCAAACCCAGGGGTGGCCACCAGATAGTAGGACTAGAGATATAGTTGCTGAGACTGTGGTCAAGCCAGCAGCTGTATTTCCCCCAGCTGGGCTGGTCTTAGTGGGCTCCCAAGCAGGTAGCATCCCCTCTGCCTGTCTGATTCTAGGTAGGAATATATCCCTCTGCCTCACTGCACACTTCCAGCAGGTAGCGTCCCCTCTTGTTTCTTTCAGGCAAGTAACGTCCCCTCTGCCACACTCCTTTCTTCAGGTAGGTATTTATTCTTTTCCCTGCACTGTCTTTTTAAAAGACAATTGGGGCTCACAAGGCCAGCTCTTGCATACAGGCCCACAGACTCTATAGCAGGTCTCTCTTGCAGGGAGAGGTGCAGCCAGAATGTAGGGTCAGAACCTCTTATTTGAGCCTATGCAAATATATGCAAATTAGTCATTAATTCTCCTGTGTCCATTTTGGTGGTGAGAGTGCAACCAATAGATGGCGCTGTAATGTTGTTTTTGGGATAGTTCAACCAATAGATGGCACTGTGTCAGACATTGTCCATGTATGTGACTAGGGAACAGTCACAGTTTCCAAATGGAACCAGATTCTTTGGGGGAAGGATTGGTTTTCTGTTCCTTATTCTGTTGAAAAGAACGAAAACGATTAGAAGGTTTTAGATTTAACCTTAGGATTATATCCTGAGGCAAAAAAACTCCCTTCCCCCCAGTGATAGTTGAGATAACTGAATCCAACTGAGAACCAAATAAATTATTATCTTGGAAAGAAAGAGATAGTAATCTAGACTTAGATACCATGTCAGCATTCCAATATTTAAAGGGACACTGAACCCAAATTTTTTCTTTCGTGATTCAGATAGAACATGCAATTTTAAGCAACTTTCTAAATTACTCCTATTATCAAATTTTCTTCGTTCACTTCCTATCTTTTTTTGAAAAAGAAGGCATCAAAGCTTCATTTTGGTTCAGAACTCTGGACAGCACTTTTTTATTGGTGGATTAATTTATCCACTAATCAGCAAGAACAACCCAGGTTGTTCACCAAAAATGGGCCGGCATCTAAACTTACATTCTTGCATTTCAAATAAAGATACCAAGAGAATGAAGAAAATTTGATAATAGGAGTAAATTAGAAAGTTGCTTAAAATTGCATGCTATCTGAATCACAAAAGAAAAAATTTGGGTTCAGTGTCCCTTTAAGCCACAAAGCTCTTCTAGCTAAAATAGCTAAATATCTAGATTTAACATCAATTTTGATGATATCAAAAATAGCATTACAGATAAAACGATTAGCATGTTGAAGCAAGCAAACAATGCTAGACAAATCAAAATCTGTTTTCTGTTGTGCTAAGCTTTCCAACCAAAAAGTTGATGCAGCTGCAACATCAGCCATAGATATAGCAGGCCTATGAATATAGCCAGAATATAAATAAGCTTTCCTTAGATAAGATTCAAGTTTCCTATCTAAAGGAACCGTAAAATAAGTACTATGAGATATAGTACTATCTCATAGTAATAGTAGTACATTTGGCAAGAGTAGAAATAGCCCCATCAATTTTAGGGGATTTTTTTGTTTCTCTAGCAAATGGCAAAGAATACAACTTCTTAAACCTAAAAGAAGGAATAGAAGAAGTACTAGGCCTATTCCATTCATTAGAGATCATATCAGGAATAGCATCAGGAACTGGAAAAACCTCAGGACCACAGGAGGTTTGTAAACAGTATTTAAACGTTTACTAATTTTAGTAGCAAGAGGACTAGAATCCTCAATATCCAAAGTAACCAACACTTCTTTACGAATATACTCCATCTTAAAGAGATAAGTAGATTTGTCAGTGTCAATATCTGAGGAAGGATCTTCTGAACCAGATAGATCCTCATCAGAGGAGGATAATTCAGTATATTGCTGGTCATTTGAAATTTCATCGACTTTACGAGAAGTTTTAAAAGACCTTTTATGTTTATTAGAAGGTGGAATAGCAGACGAAGCCTTCTGAATCGCATCAGCAATAAAAATCTTTTATATTCACAGGGATATCATGTAGATCAGATGTTGAAAGAACAACAGGCATTGTACTAGTACTGAAGGATACATTGTCTGCATGCAAAAGCTTGTCATGACAACTGTTACATACTACAGCTGGAGATATAATCTCCACAAACTTACAACAGATACACTTATCTTTGGTAGAACTGTTATCAGGCAGCAGGATTCCAACAGTGGTTTCTGAGACAGGATCAGATTGAGACGTCTTGCAAATGTAAGCGAAAAAAACAACATATAAGGCAAATTTATCAATTTCCTTATATGGCAGTTTCAGCATAGCCCTCTGAGCACAAAAAAGAGCAAGTGGCATATAGGAAGTGGGGTTTAAATGAATAAATTATTTGGAGGCAAGTATGACGCACAATGCAAAATGACATTTTTTGCGCTAACAACATACGGAAATGACGCAACTCGCGTCATGGCAGACGCAACCTTGTGTAAAACTGATAGTCTGCAAAAGGAAATATTCATAAACCTGACTCATGGCAAATATAAGTACAATACATATATTTTAAACTTTATAATAATACATAAAGTGCAAACCATAGCTGAGAGTGTCTTAAGTAATGAAAACATACTTAACGAAAGACACCCATCCACATATAGCAGATAGCCAAACCAGTACTGAAAGAGTATCAGTAGAGGTAATGGAATATGAGAGTATATCGTCGATCTGAAAAAGGAGGTAGGAGATGAATCTCTATGACCAATAACAGAGAAACTTTGAAAAGATTTCCCGTGAGGAAAACCATAGAATCAATAGGTGATACTCCCTTCACATCCCTCTAAACAACGCTGTACTCTGAGAGGAATCGGGCTTCAAAATGCTGAGAAGTGCATATCAACGATGAAAGTCAAGCAGAAACTTACTTCACCACCTCCATAGGAGACAAAGTTTGTAAAAACTGAATTGTGGGTGTGATGAGGGGTGTATTTATATGCATTTTTGAGGTTTGGGAAACTTTTCCCCTCCCGGTAGGATTGTATATCCCATACGTCACTAGCTCATGGACTCTTGCCAATTACATGAAAGAAAGTGGTCTCTTATGTTTACAATTTCCTCCAATTACTTTAAACTCTTTGTTTTACAAGGCCCAAGAGAGGCCTTTCCATGTTGTTTTGGAGGCTACCAGACAAATTGGCATCCTATCTGTATACAATTTGTATGGTACATAGGCTTTTACCCACTTGTTTTCCTTTTATATAACCTGCTCTTTCTATTTTCTGTAAAAGTGGTATTTTATTACATGCAACATAAGTATTGTTTTTATAATGTTGTATGCTTTGAAATAAACCTCAATTAAATAAAAAATAAAATAAAAAAAAGTTTTAACAATGGTGGGGGCTGAAGAGGAACAGCTAGATCACGAGTTTTGTCAGTAAGGCTGTGCGGTGCTAACGCTCCTTTTTTTCTTACCGCTCCCTTAAGCCAACGCTGGTATTACGAGTTTTCTTTAAGCCGGCGTTAGCCTCAGAAAAGTGAGCGTTGAGCAAAATTTATCTCCACATCTCACCTCAATACCAGCGTTGTTTAAGTCAGCGGTAAGTTGGCTAAACATGCTCGTGCACGATTTCCCCCTAGGAAACAATGGGGCTGAGCTGGGTGAAAAAAATAGAAAGTAGAAAGAGGGCGCCACAATAGCGTGATACCGTCTGGATATGTAGGTATAGATATAAGTAAGTATTATGCTTACCAGATAGTGTGACACTGTGCTGTGACCAGTGCAAGAAAGCAGGCTAGCACTTATCAGTGGCTAGTACACTGTGGAAGCCAAGCTCCAAAGGCACTTGTCCCAGTTGAAACTCTGAGTGTGTCTCCTGTTGGCTGGACTTCAGGTGCTGCAGAGGTGTAATCTTTTGAGTGTTGTTCAGTTGGTATTGATAAACCACAACACAGACAACTTCAAATAAAATGGCTTTTAATACTTAGGACGCGTTTCTCAACCTCAAACAGGTTGTTTCATCAGATAAAAAAGTGAAAAAAAACCTAACACCTGCAAAAAAGCAGCGTTCAGCTCCTAACGCAGCCCCATTGTTTCCTATGGGAAAATAAAAGTTATGTCTGCACCTAACACCCTAACATGAACCCTGAGTCTAAACACCCCTAATCTTACACTTATTAACCCCTAATCTGCCACCCCTGACAACATCACCACCTGCATTATACTATTAACCCCTAATCTGCCGCTCCGGACTCCTCCGCCACCTACATTATGCTAATGAACCCCTAATCTGCTGCCCCTAACATCGCCGAACCCTACATTTGATTTATTAACCCCTAACCTGCCCCCCCCAATCCCGCCGCAACTATATTACATTTATTAACCCCTAATCTGCCGCCTCCACTATAATAAAGTTATTAACCCCTAAACCTAAGTCTAACCCTAACACCCCCCTAAATTAAATATAATTTAAATTAAACAAAATTAATTTAACATAATTAAATAAATTAATCCTATTTAAAACTAAATACTTACCGATAAAATAAACCCTAAGCTAGCTACAATATAACTAATAGTTACATTGTAGCTAGTTTAGGATTTATATTTATTTTACAGGCAACTTTGTATTTATTTTAACTAGGTACAATAGTTATTAAATAGTTATTAACTATTTAATAACTACCTAGCTAAAATAAGTACAAAATTACCTGTAAAATAAACCCTAACCTAAGTTACAATTACACCTAACACTACACTATCATTAAACTAATTACCTAAACTACCTACAATTAATTACAGTTAAATTAAATAAACTAAATTACGAAAAAAACAAACACTAAATTACAGAAAATAAAAAAAGAATTACAAGAATTTTAAACTAATTACACCTAATCTAATCCCCTAATAAAATAAAAAAGCCCCCCAAAATAATAAAATTTCCCTACCCTATACTAAATTACAAATAGCCCTTAAAAGGGCCTTTTGCGGGGCATTGCCCCAAAGTAATCAGCTCTCTTACCTGTAAAATAAAAATACAATACCCCCAACATTACAACCTACCACCCACACACCCCTACTCTAAAACCCACCCAATCCCCCTTTAAAAAACCTAACACTAACCCCCTGAAGATCACCCTACCTTGAGCCGTCTTCACCCAGCCGGGCACAAGTGGTCCTCCAGAGGGTCCGAAGTCTTTATCCGATCGGGGCAGAATTGGTCCTCCAGATGGCAGAAGGCTTCATCCAAGCTGCATCTTCTATCTTCATCCTTCCGGAGCGGAGCGGGTCCATCTTCAATCCAGCCGACGCGGAGCATCCTCTTCAAACGAAGTCCTAACAAAGAATGAAGGTTCCTTTAAATGACGTCATCCAAGATGGCGTCCCTTGAATTCCGATTGGCTGATAGAATCCTATCAGCCAATCGGAATTAAGGTAGGAAAAATCCTATTGGCTGATGCTATCAGCCAATCGGATTGACCTCGCATTCTATTGGCTGATTGGAACAGCCAATATAATGCGAGGTCAATCCTATTGGCTGATTGGATCAGCCAATCGGATTGAACTTCAATCCGATTGGCTGATTACATCAGCCAATAGGATTTCTCCTACCTTAATTCCGATTGGCTGATAGGATTCTATCAGCCAATCGGAATTCAAGGGACGCCATCTTGGATGATGTCATTTAAAGGAACCTTCATTCTTCGTTAGGACTTCGTTTGAAGAGGATGCTCCGCATCGGCTGGATTGAAGATGGACCCGCTCCGCTCCGGAAGGATGAAGATAGAAGATGCAGCCTGGATGAAGCCTTCTGCCGTCTGGAGGACCTCTTCTGCCCCGATCGGATGAAGATTGTGGACCCTCTGGAGGACCACTTGTGCCCGGCTGGGTGAAGACGGCTCAAGGTAGGGTGATCTTCAGGGGGTTAGTGTTAGGTTTTTTTAAGGGGGGATTGGGTGGGTTTTAGAGTAGGGGTGTGTGGGTGGTGGGTGGTAATGTTGGGGGGTATTGTATTTTTATTTTACAGGTAAAAGAGCTGATTACTTTGGGGCAATGCCCTGCAAAAGGCCCTTTTAAGGGCTATTTGTAATTTAGCATAGGGTAGGGAAATTTTATTATTTTGGGGACTTTTTTATTTTATTAGGGGGATTAGATTAGGTGTAATTAGTTTAAAATTCTTGTAATTCTTTTTTTATTTTCTGTAATTTAGTGTTTGTTTTTTTCCATAATTTAGTTTATTTAATTTAATTGTAATTAATTGTAGGTAGTTTAGGTAATTAGTTTAATGATATTGTAGTGTTAGGTGTAATTGTAACTTAGGTTAGGGTTTATTTTACAGGTAATTTTGTACTTATTTTAGCTAGGTAGTTATTAAATAGTTAATAACTATTTAATAACTATTGTACCTAGTTAAAATAAATACAAAGTTGCCTGTAAAATAAATATAAATCCTAAACTAGCTACAATATAACTATTAGTTATATTGTAGCTATCTTAGGGTTTATTTTATCGGTAAGTATTTAGTTTTAAATATGATTAATTTATTTAATTATTTTAAATTAATTTCATATAATTTAAATTATATTTAAATTAGGGGGAGTTAGGGTTAGACTTAGGTTTAGGGGTTAATAAATTTATTATAGTAGCGGCGACGTTGGGGTTGGAAGATTAGGGGTTAATTAATGTAAGTAGGTGTCAGCGACGTTGGGGGGGGCAAATTAGGGGTTAATAAAATTTAACTAGTGTTTGCAAGGCGGAGTGCGACGGTTTAGGAGTTAATACATTTATTAAAGTGGTGGCGATGTCCGGTCGGCAGATTAGGGGTTAATAATTGTAGGTAGGTGGCGGCGACGTTGGGGGCGGCAGATTAGGGGTTAATAAATATAATGTAGGTGTCGGCGATGTTAGGGGCAGCAGATTAGGGGTTCATAGGTATAATGTAGGTGGCGGCGATGTCCGGTCGGCAGATTAGGGGTTAAATATTTTATTTTAGTGTTTGCGATGTGGGGGGGCCTCGGTTTAGGGGTTAATAGGTAGTTTATGGGTGTTAGTGTACTTTTTAGCACTTTAGTTAAGAGCTTTATGTTCCGGTGTTAGCCCATAAAACTCTTAACTACTGACTTTTAAATGCGGTAGGAGTCTGGACAGGAGAGGGTCTACCGCTCACTTTATCCAAGACTCGTAATACCGGCGTTAGGCAAATCCCATTAAAAAGATAGGATACTCAATTAACGTAAGGGGATTTGCGGTAAGCTCGAGTCGCGGAAGTAAAATGAGCGGTACACCTGTACCTGTCAGACTCGTAATACCAGCGGGCATTAAAAAGCAGCGTTGGGACCTCTCAACGCTGCTTTTTAAAGCTAACGCCAAACTCGTGATCTAGGCGGAAGTCTTTTGAAAACAGGTTTCACACGTTGAGCAAACATTTATAGGACAGTTTGCAATTTTAAAATATAGTGTTTCTGTTATAAGAAATGCATTATTTTTTCCTGTGCCTATGATTATAAGAAATGCAATATTTTTCCCTGTGCCTATGACTCAACAGCTTAGGCAATCTGAAGTCCAGTCGTGTATCATGGGAAATGTAGTTTTGAAACATCTGTAGTGCCAAGGGTTACCATCACTGCCCTACTATATAACACAACCCTCCAGCAGAGAAAAGAGCTCAAATTTTATGGGGGTAAAACATAAAACTAATCTTTAGACACAAAGAAAAAAATCCAATGTTAACTGTGAAGCCATTTTTATGTAAGTATTGTATGTATTAGCATTTACATTGGCAAAATAATAAGACATAATATGCAGGTGCATTTTTTAAATTATATTAGTGGTATAAATATTGAAGAAATAAATACAGTATCCCACAAAAGTGAGTACACTCCTTACATTTTTGTTAACATTTTATGATATATTTTCATGTGACAACACTGAAGAAATGACACTTTGCTACAATGTAAAGTAGTGAGTGTACAGCCTGTATAACAGTGTAAATTTGCTGTCCCTTCAACATAACTCAACACACAGCCATTAATGTCTAAACCGTTGGCAACAAGATTGATTGTGCTTCCAAGAAGACTTGGACTGTTCCTGCTTGGAAGAGGGAGAGGAAGACTTTTGACCTTTGAAGTTACGAAAGGAACGAAAATTACTTTGACATCCTTTAGGTCTGTTCTTCTTGTCTTGTGGTAGAAAATACCCTTTTCCACCCGTAATATCAAAAATTATTTCTGTCAGACCAGGTCCAAACAAGGTCTTACCCTTGTAAGGAAGCACCAGAAGCTTGGACTTGAAGGTAACATCAGCTGACCAAGATTTTAGCCACAAAGCCCTGCGGGCTAAGACAGTAAAGCCAGACATCTTGGCTCCCAGTCTAATAACTTGCATGTTAACATCAGAAATAAAGGAATTGGCTAGTTTGAGAGCCTTAATCCTATCTTGGATCTCCTCCAAAGGAGTCTCTACTAAACTTGATTCAAACAAGGCGTCGCACCAATAAGATGCTGCACTTGCTACTGTGGCAATACAAACTACAGGTTGCCATTGAAGACCTTGATGAACATACATCTTTTTCAAATAAGCCTCCAGCTTTTTGTCCATGGGATCCTTAAAGGAGCAGCTATCCTATATAGGGATTGTAGTTCTCTTAGCCAAAGTAGAAATAGCCACTTCTACTTTAAACAGGAAACATCTTTTTAAAGACGGGAGACAGGTATACCTGGCTTTGTCCCATTCCTGTGAAATAATCTCCGTCACACGGTCTGGAACAGGAAACACTTCCACAAAGGAAGGAACATCATAGTATTTATTAAGTTTACTTCTTCAGGGTTGACAACAACAGAAGTATCGGAGTCGTCCAAAGTAGCCAATACCTCTTTAACAGTACACAAAGGTGTTCAAGCTTAAATCTGAAGTTTACTTCTTCAGTATCAGATGGAGTTATACTCTCCGAATCTGAGATTTCACCCTCAGAGGCTACCGATGTATCCTCATCAGAGGGAGGGCAACCTGCGTAGCAGCAGAAGGGACAGATACCTTACTATCTGAAAAATGTTTAATTTTCCTCTTGCGATTCCCCAACATAGGAAAAGCAGATAATGCCGCAGATACCGCAGAAGATACCTGTAAAGCAAAATCTGCAGGCAAATAAACTCCTCCAGGAGGCTGAGAGGAACTGCAGGTCACTGTATGTGAGGCCATAGAGGCTTGGGGCGTTTCAGGAGAATGCTGTAGTATTGCCTAAACAGCATCATCCTGAGAGACATTGGGCTCAGAGGGCAACAACTTATATTTAAATTGAAGTGTTCTAGCTAAGCATGCAGCACAGAATTGCATAGGCAAAACAATTTGTGCCTTAAGGCATAACAAGCATTTGTCAAAAGACACAGAGTCTTTGTCCATTTCCATAATACTAAATAAAAAATTCCCCAAATTGTAGAAAATGTTTAAATACACTGTCACTAAGAATTTTTAATACCACAGCTGCTTAACGTTATGCAAAAATTCTTTAAAATAATAAACCAATCAGGCCCCCTACACCTCAGACAGGTTGAGGTGCCTTACCGTAACACTTATACACAATTTGGCTGACAGAAGTCTCTAAAACAATATTATAGTAGATCGACACTGAAGAGGCTAAAATTCAATGTTGCTGCTCTGCTCCGTGAATATCCGACAGCAGAGAGAAGTCACATGACTGGCAGAGAGAGAAAACTACGCAGCAAGTAAAAGGTGCACATTTCCCTCTGCCTACAACACCGGAGCTTAATTTACACATTATATCTGTCAAACCGCTCATTTTCAGTTTCCTTTAACAACATATCTTGTGATCCTATGCCTCTCTCAGTTGGAGTACCGCAAGGCTCCGTCTTGGGCCCCAAGCTTTTCTCTCTATATACATCCTGCCTTGGAAAACTTATAGCCTCCTTTGGATTCCAGTACCACTTATATGCTGATGATACCCAAATCTATCTTTCCTCTCCTGATATCTCTCCGTCTTTACTCAACCAGATTTCTGACTGCCTCTCTGCAATTTCCTCTTGGATGTCTTCACACTACCTCTTAATGAATCTGTCCAAAACTGAGCTGCTTCTTATCCCCCCCGTCTTCGAGACATCCAACACCTGACATTTCTCTGACAGTTGGAGACTCTATTCTCAACACCTCACCCCAGGTCCGATGTCTTGGGGTCACACTAGACTCAGAACTCACATTCAACCCACATATACCAGCGCTTACCAAATCCTGCAGTTCACACCTATGCAACATTTCCAGAATTATTCCTTTCCTTACTCAAAAAACTACAAAAATACTTATTCATTCCCTCATTTTATTACGCATTGATTATTGCAATCTACTCCTAAATGGCCTTCCAAAACACAGCCTCTCCTCCCTACAATCTATTATGAATGCTTCTGCTAGACTCATCCAAGTCGCCGATCTACATCTGCTGCTCCACTCTGCCAGTCTCTACACTGGCTCCCCATACACTCCAGAATACAATTTAAAATATTAACCCTAACTTGCAAAGCACTCAACAGTCTTAACTCCCAACTATATTTCATCTCTCTTACGTGAAATATTCCCCATCCCGTCCTCTTCGATCAACCTCTGACCTACGTCTCTACACTCCTGTTATCTCTACGTCAAACTCCTGCCTCCAAGACTTTGCACGTGCTGCTCCTGTCCTCTGGAACTCTCTACCCTGCTCCATAGGACTGTCTACAACCTTTGAATAGCTTCAGACGCTCCTTGAAAACTCACCTATTCAGAGAGGCTTACCATCTCTCCTCCATCCTTCATCTGAACCAAACTAATACATGTACATGAACTGCCTGACTCACTGCTGCAAATACAACCAATGTAACAAGCTACCCCAACCTTATGTCTCTGCACCCTAAACCTATAGACTGTGAGCTCTTCAGAGCAGGGTCCTCTTCCTCCTGTACTAGATTTGTTTAGTTTTGTTATGTTTTGTATTTTATCACAAATCTTTGTCATTGTATACCCCTATCATTGTACCCAGCGCTACGGAATTTGGCGGAGCTTTACAAATAAATGATAATACATAAACGCTCAAGCAGTCTGTCAATTAGTCTGTTCTAGCTAAGCAATCAATGAAAACCAACTGCCAAATTTTAAGTTTATACATAAATCTCTGTATAAAACATAAGCCACACACATACTAATAAAGTATTTCAACAAAATTAGCCCAAAGAAGAAAAATGTCCCAATAAAGTGAAGATTAACACCTAGTCTCAACTGACATAATGTGCCTGCCCACTGCCAAAGAAAATCCTAATTTAAAAATGTCCCCATCTACTGCATATGCCATTCTTCTGAAGTTCAAGTCTCCAAGACCTAGAAGACAAAAGCACTTACCTGCAGTCTAGCTATCCGTCAGGAAGACAGCTCACAAGGCGTGAAAGGACACTTACTCCTTACAGAGACCTGTAGAAAAAGAAAGAACAGAGTAACCAACTCTGGCTTTCTGTACCATGGGCAGCAATGTGTTAGGAAACAAAGCAAGGACTACCTCACAACTTCCTAACTGCTTAAAAGCCACCACTACTCTACTGAAGAGATTGACGTGAACTCGGCTAAACCCAATTCCTTGCTTGCAGGGAAAAGTACCCGAAAAAGGAATTAAATTTCTTCAGTCATCAAACTTCACCTCCTCCATTGACAGAGGCAAAGAGAATGACCTGGGATTATGGGTAGGGGAGTGACACTTAAAGGTCACTGAACCCAATTTTTTTGTTTTGTGATTCAAAGAATGCAATTTTAAGCAACTTCTTAATTTACTCCTATTATCAATTTTTCTTTGTTCTCTTGATTTGAAAAGGAAGGCATCTAAGCTAAGTAAATAAATGTGGGGGAAAGATGCTTGTAATGGAGTAACAATGTTCCCCTAATATATGATAAACTCCATCACCACTAGGGAGAAAAAGCCAACTAGGGAAAAACTAGCTAATGTGGTGTGTGCCTTAAAAACAATATTGTTTGTCTCGCACCAGAGATATGTGCCTCTGTGTGATCCTTTGTGCATACCCCTAGTGAAAAAGCTGTGAGTTGTAAGAATTCAACTTGTAGAGTGATGTCCATATAAAGTAAAGCCTGTATACATACAAAACTCCTTAGAGCTGTCTGAGCAAACTGCTAGTATGCGGTAATGAAAAGTTCTCACTTGGTTGAAAACCAAACAGCTTAACAAGGCTTGTTTATTCACTGTCTCTAAGCTTATGAGGGTAGACTACTTCGGTGGTCCTGGGTGTCCTCTCAAAACGTACTTCTTACTCAGAAGTAGTGATGTCGCGAACTTAAAATTTTCCGTTCGCGAACGGGCAAACCGCCATTGACTTCAATAGGCAGGCAAATTTTAAAACACACAGGGACTCTTTCTGGCCACAATAGTGATGGAAAAGTTGTTTCAAGGGTACTAACACCTGGACTGTGGCATGCCGGAGGGGGATCCATGGCAAAACTCCCACGGAAAATTACATAGTTGATGCAGAGTCTGGTTTTAATCTATAAAGGGCATAAATCACCTAACATTCCTAAATTGTTTGGAATAACGTGCTTTAAAACATCAGGTATGATGTTGTATCGATCGGGTAGTGTAAGGGTTACACCCGCATCACAGTGACAGACCAAACTCCCCGTTTAACGCACCGCAAACATCTGCAAACAGTCCATTTGCACAACCGTAAACTCCCCATTGCCACGAGATGGATAGATTTGATAGATAGATACATAGATTAGATAGATAGATCAATAGATGCAATAGATACATTTGATAGATACGATAGATTTGATAGATCAATAGATAGATTTAATAGATAGATAATTTCCCAGACAGAGAATTACAAGACGTGCGGTCTGTGACCCATGGTAAGGTTCCCAGAGGCAGTTGCGGCGCCTGAGGCTCTGATTAGGACAGAGCACTCTGGAACGTATCTGCCCTCGGCCGAAATCAGAACATTCTTTTGCTTTCTGCCTGTTGGCCAAATGTCCGTCTGCCAAATGTCCTTCTGCATTTTGTCAGAGCACCGTGTGCAATCTACTGTGCCACCAGATATGAGTGATGTGTTAAGTAGTACTATTCTTACCTGTTACGTCCCCTATCAGGGGATGTGTATATGGCATGGATTTTAGGAACCGGGAGATGGAAAAAGATGCTTGGTCGGTCCTCCTACTTCAAATATTGGGGCACTGCGTGTGCAATCTAATGTGCCACCAGATAGCAATAGTACTACTTAACACACCACTCCTATCAATTTAATCCCTGTTATGTGCCTTTTTTTTGTTTTGTTTTTTTGAAGCCACAGTGCAGCACCAGAGGCCAGAAAAATTTGGCATGTACACATGCCTGAAAAATTAGGTATTGTTGCAGCCGCTGCTGTAGAAAGTGCCCTAAAACATTGCGGCTTGAACCCTAGTTGGTGGCGGATAAGTCACGCAAGTCATCCGGCATTCAAAGATAACATACAGCAGCTTGTGGACCATTTATAGCCCAAGGCAGATCATCTCATTAGGCCTTTTTTACTCGAATGTATCGCCCAATGTCAGTCCCTTTGGGATCCATCCCTCATTCATCTTAATAAAGGTGAGGTAATATAGACTTTTTTGACCTAGGCGACTTCTCTTCTCAGTGACAATACCTCCTGCTGCACTGAAGGTCCTTTCTGACAGGACACTTGAAGCGGGGTAGGCCAGAAGTTCTATCGCAAATTGGGATAGCTCAGGCCACAGGTCAAGCCTGCACACCCAGTAGTCAAGGGGTTCATCGCTCCTCAGAGTGTCGAGATATGCAGTTAAGGCAAGATAGTCTGCTACCTGTCGGTCGAGTCGTTCTCTGAGGGTAGCCCCCGAAGGGCTGTGGCGATGCATAGGAGTTAAAAAGCTCCGCATGTCCTCCATCAACAACACATCTGTAAAGCGTCCTGTCCTTGCCGCGTGGTCGTGGGAGTTGGAGGATTACTTTCACCTCTTCCCGTTGTGCTGCAACATCACCCTTATATGCTGTGTAAAGCATACTTTTTAATTTATTTTGGAACTGCTGCATCCTTTCCGACTTGCGGGAATTTAGTAACATTTCAGGCACTTTATGCTTATACCGTGGGTCTAGTAGCGTCGACACCCAGTACAGGTCCTTCTCCTTCAGCTTTTTTATACGAGGGTCACTCAACAGGCACGACAGCATGAAAGACCCCATTTGCACAAGGTTGGATGCCGAGCTACTCATGTCCCATTCCTCATCCTCAGTGATCTCACTGAAGGTATCTTCTTCCCCCCAGCCACGTACAACACCACGGGTACCACATAGGTGACGAGCCCCCTGGGATGCCTGTTGTGGTGGGTCTTCCTCCTCCTCCTCCTCAAAGACACATTCCTCCACGTCCTCACAATCCTCTTCCAGTGTTGCCGCTGGTCCAGCAAGGATGCTGATAAGGCTGTTTCTGGTGGTGATGGTGACCACAACTCTTCCTTTTCCCGCTCATCTACGGCCTGATCCAGGACTCTTCACAGGGCACGCTCCAGGAAGAAAACAAATGGTATGATGTCACTGATGGTGCCTTTGGTGCGACTGACTAGGTTTGTCACCTCCTCAAAAGGACGCATGAGCCTACAGGCATTGCGCATGAGCGTCCAGTAACATGGCAAAAAAATCCCCAGCTCTGCAGAGGTTGTCCTAGTCATACAAATACTCGTTAACGGCTTTTTCTTGTTGGAGCAGGCGGTCGAACATTTGGAGTGTTGAATTCCAACGTGTCGGGCTGTCGCAAATCAAGCGCCTCACTGGCATGTTGTTTCGCCGCTGGATATCTGCAAAATTCGCCATGGCCGTGTAGGAACGCCTGAAATGGCCACACACTTTCCTGGCCTGCTTCAGGACGTCCTGTAAGCCTGGGTACTTATGCACAAAGCGTTGTACGATCAGATTACACACATGTGCCATGCACGGCACATGTGTCAACTTGCCCAATTTCAATGCCGCCAACAAATTACTTCCGTTGTCAGAAACCACTTTGCCGATCTCCAGTTGGTGCGGAGTCAGCCACTGATCCACCTGTGTGTTCAGGGTGGACAGGAGTGCTGTTCCGGTGTGACTCTCTGCTTTCAGGCAAGTCAACCCCAAGACGGCGTGACACTGCCGTATCCAGGATGTGGAATAGTACCTGGGGAGCGCCGTTGATGTGGAGCAAGACGCAGCAGCAGAAGAGGACTCAGCCGAGGAGGTTATGGAAGAGGATGGAGTAGGAGTAGTAGAGGAGGTGGCAGCAGGCCTGCCTGCAAGTCGTGGCGGTGTCACCAACTCCTCTGCAGAGCCACGCATTCCATGCTTGGCAGCCGTCAGCAGGTTTACCCAATGCACAGTGTAGGTGATATACCTGCCCTGACCATGCTTTACAGACTAGCTATCATTGGTCAGATGGACCCTTGCCCCAACATTGTGTGCCAGACGTGCCATTACTTCCTTTCGCACAATCGAGTACAGGTTGGGGATTGCCTTTTGTGCAAAGAAATTTCTGCCGGGTACCTTCCACTACCGTGTCCCAATAGCTACAAATGTTTTGAACACCTCAGACTCCACCAGCTTGTATGGTAAAAGCTGGCAGGCTAAGAGTTCAGACAAGCCAGCTGTCAGACGCCGGGCAAGGGGGTGACTTTGGGACATTGGCTTCTTACGCTCAAACATGTCCTTGACAGACACCTGACTGTGGGCAGATGAGCAGGAACTGCTACGGAAGAGAGACGGAGTGGCGGATGGTTGAGAGGGGGCAAGGAGAACAGAAGTGGTTGACATGGCTGAAGATGCTGGACCAGGAGGAGGATGGCGGCTTTGAGTTTGTGTGCTGCTTCTACTCATGTGTTCATCCCATCGGTGTTTGTGATGTGAGATCATGTGCCTTCGCAAAGCAGTTGTACCTAGGTGGGTGTTGGACTTCCCACGACTTTGTTTTGGCACAGGTTGCAAATGGCATCGCTGTTGTCAGAGGCAGACACACAAAAAAAAATGCCACACTGCTGAGCTCTGCGATGACGGCATTCTGGTGGTGGCAACAGCATGCGTTGATTGGCGTGCTGTCTGACTGTGCCACTAGCTCCTTGCGACGACCTCCCCCTGCTTCCAACTCGTCTCCTCCTCCTCCTCCTCTCTGTCTCCCCATCTGAACTTTCCCCCTCTTCTTCTTCTCTTCTAGCGGGCACCCACGTGACATCCACGGACGCATCATCATCAACCGCTTCACTTGTATCTGACAATTCAACAAAGGAAGCAGCAGCGGCTACAACATCATCATCATCACACCGTACGTCCATGTCTGTAATGCTGCCTGACATATCACTGTTATGTACATCCTCTGTCAATGATGGTTGCGCATCACTCATTTCTTCCAACTGATGTGTCAATAACTCCTCTGACAGATCAAGTGAAGCGGCTGTGGTGCTAGTGTTGGTGGTAGCGGCAGGCGGGCAAGTGGTCACTTGAGAGGTGCCCGAAGCACAGCTGGAGGTGGATGGTGCGTCAAGGTTTTGAGCGGAAGCTGTAGAAGATTGGGTGTCCTGTGTTAGCCAGTCAACTAGGTCCTCCTCAGAACTTTTCGCGTTCATGGTACGTGACCTCTGAACACTGGGCATTATTGTAGGGTCAAAGGGAATCACAGCACTACGACCACGACGGCACCTGCGGGGTGGCCTGCCTCTGCCTGTCATTTTTTTTTAAATGTACACTTACACTACTATTAAACAAGATATGAGTGGTGGCACTGGGCAAGTGGGCACAGTATATGCTGTGAGCCTGACACAAAAAAGCAGACTGATGTTTCACGGTAAAAACAGTTTTTTTTTTTTTAAATGTACACTTACACTACTATTAAACAAGATATGAGTGGTGGCACTGGGCAAGTGGGCACAGTATAAGCTGTGAGCCTGGCACACACGCTGGCAAGCAGGCAACTGCAATTAGATTACACAAGCAGACTGATGTTTCACAGTCAAAAAAGTTTTTAAAAAAATATGTACACTACTGTTACAACAGATATGAGTGGTGGCACTAGTTGGCAAGTGGGCCTGGCACACAAGCTGGCAGGCAGGCAGGCAACTGCAATTAGATTACACTAGCAGACTGATGTTTCACAGTCAAAAAAGTTTTTTTTAAAATTTACACTACTGTTACAACAGATATGAGTGGTGGCACTAGTTGGCAAGTGGGCCTGGCACACACGCTGGCAGGCAGGCAACTGCAATTAGATTGCACTAGCAGACTGATGTTTCACAGTCATAAAAGTTTTTTTTAAAATTTACACTACTGTTTCAACAGATATGAGTGGTGGCACTAGTTGGCAAGTGGGCCTGGCACACACGCTGGCAGGCAGGCAACTGCAATTAGATTGCACTAGCAGACTGATGTTTCACAGTCAAAAAAGTTTTTTTTTTAAATTTACACTACTGTTACAACAGATATGAGTGGTGCCACTAGTTGGCAAGTGGGCCTGGCACACACGCTGGCAGGAAGGCAACTGCAATTAGATTACACTAGCAGACTGATGCTTCACAGTCAAAAAAAAAAAAAAAAAAGACTGATGTTCTAGCCCTAAAAAGGGCTTTTTGGGGTGCTGTCCTTACAGCAGAGATCAGATGAGTCCTTCAGGACTGTAGTGGACACTGAATACACTAGCCTAGCTATCAATTTCCCTATGAAATCAGCAGCAGCTACACTGTCCCTCCTCTCACTAACAATGCAGCTTCCGAATGAATCTAAAATGGCTGCTGTCCAGGAGCTGGGAGGGTCTGGGAGGGAGTGTCTGCTGCCGATTGGCTGAAATGTGTCTGCAGACTGTGAGATACAGGGTCAAAGTTTACTCAATGATGATGAATAGGGGGCGGATCGAACATCGCACATGTTCGCCCGCCGCTGTGAACGCGAACAAGCTATGGTCGACGGGAACTATTCGCCGGCGAACAATTCACAACATCACTACCCGGAAGGTACTCCGGTATCACCTACACCGCTCGCCTCGTATCCCTCCCTCTGGTTCCGGGTTAATCACATGGGGGTAAAAGCACATACGTCACTGGCCTCCTGACCGTGCGTGTTACAGGCTGGAAACACACTCCCAACGTTTCCAATTGGATGCTAGTGCCTAGTGGTTGCTCCAAAGTGGTTCTTGGGTAAAAAAAAGGCAAATAATAGCAGAAAAGAGGAGTCCAAGAATCCAAATGTTAAAACTTCCAATGCTTTAATCCAAGCTTATTATTTAGGGGCTTATAACCCATTTCTACCTTTCTACCATGTTGATTGATCGTTTGTGCTTTTAATGTATTTTTTGGATTAAAGCATTGGAAGTTTTAACATTTGGATTCTGGGACTCATCTAAGCTAAGAAGCCAGACAATTTTTGGTTCAGAACACTGGGCAGCACTTTATTGGTAGGTGAATTTATCCACCAATCAGCAAGAACAACCCAGGTTGTTCACCAAAAATGGGCCGGCATCTAAACATACATTCTTGCTTTTCAAATAAAGATATCAAGAGAATGAAGAACATTTTATAGTAGGAGTAAATTAGAAAGTTGCTTCAAATTGCATGCTCTATCTGAATCACAAAAGAAAAAATTTGGGTTCAGTGTCCCTTTAACAGCTTTGCTGTTGTGCTCTTTGCCTCCTCCTGCTGGCCAGGAGTGATATTCCCACTAGTAATTAGAATGACATTGTGGACTCTCCATATTTTAGGAAAGAAAAGCTTATGTTGTGGTAAGTCACAGCCCAAATTAGTGTTGTTGAAATAGGCACGGAATACAATTACATAAGCCTAAAGGGGAATCAGAATCCCATCATACCTAAGTAGTAGGTGGGTGTCTAAATCTTTAATAACCAAAGAATTGGCTTAACCTGACTATAAAAGATTGTTAATATTGTCAGTATTTTAGATTGTTAACATGGATCCATGAGGAATATATAAGGACTTTTTATTGATTTTTTACTCCACTTTTGTAAGTAATTGGAGACATCAATCCAAGGTGTTTTTTATATAAACACATAAATCTTATTCTTTGTAAGGACTTAGAGTAAGATCTACGTGGAAAAACAGAATTTATGCTTACCTGATAAATTACTTTCTCCAACGGTGTGTCCGGTCCACGGCGTCATCCTTACTTGTGGGAATATCTCTTCCCCAACAGGAAATGGCAAAGAGTCCCAGCAAAGCTGGCCATATAGTCCCTCCTAGGCTCCGCCCACCCCAGTTATTCGACCGACGGACAGGAGGAAAAATATAGGAGAAACCATATGGTACCGTGGTGACTGTAGTTAGAGAAAATAATTCATCAGACCTGATTAAAAAAACCAGGGCGGGCCGTGGACCGGACACACCGTTGGAGAAAGTAATTTATCAGGTAAGCATAAATTCTGTTTTCTCCAACATTGGTGTGTCCGGTCCACGGCGTCATCCTTACTTGTGGGAACCAATACCAAAGCTTTAGGACACGGATGAAGGGAGGGAGCAAATCAGGTTACCTAAACGGAAGGCACCACGGCTTGCAAAACCTTTCTCCCAAAAATAGCCTCCGAAGAAGCAAAAGTATCAAATTTGTAAAATTTGGCAAAAGTGTGCAGTGAAGACCAAGTCGCTGCCTTACATATCTGGTCAACAGAAGCCTCGTTCTTGAAGGCCCATGTGGAAGCCACAGCCCTAGTGGAGTGAGCTGTGATTCTTTCAGGAGGCTGCCGTCCGGCAGTCTCGTAAGCCAATCGGATGATGCTTTTAAGCCAAAAGGAAAGAGAGGTAGAAGTCGCTTTTTGACCTCTCCTTTTACCAGAATAGACGACAAACAAAGAAGATGTTTGTCTGAAATCTTTTGTAGCCTCTAAATAGAATTTTAGAGCACGGACTACATCCAAATTGTGTAACAACCGTTCCTTCTTTGAAACTGGATTCGGACATAAAGAAGGTACAACTATCTCCTGGTTAATATTCTTGTTAGAAACAACCTTTGGAAGAAAACCAGGCTTAGTACGCAAAACCACCTTATCTGCATGGAACACCAGATAAGGCGGAGAACACTGCAAAGCAGATAACTCTGAAACTCTTCTAGCAGAAGAAATAGCAACCAAAAACAAAACTTTCCAAGATAGTAACTTAATATCTATGGAATGTAAAGGTTCAAATGGAACCCCTTGAAGAACTGAAAGAACTAGATTTAGACTCCAGGGAGGAGTCAAAGGTCTGTAAACAGGCTTGATCCTAACCAGAGCCTGAACAAATGCTTGAACATCTGGCACAGCTGCCAGTCTTTTATGTAGTAAGACAGATAAAGCCGAGATATGTCCCTTTAAAGAACTTGCAGATAATCCTTTCTCCAAACCTTCTTGTAGAAAGGAGAGAATCTTAGGAATTTTTATCTTATTCCATGGGAACCCTTTGGATTCACACCAACAGATATATCTTTTCCATATTTTATGGTAAATCTTTCTAGTTACTGGTTTTCTGGCCTGAACTAGAGTATCTATCACAGAATCTGAAAACCCAAGCTTTGATAGTATCAAGCGTTCAATCTCCAAGCCGTCAGCTTGAGGGAGACCAGATTTGGATGTTCGAATGGACCCTGAACAAGAAGGTCCTGTCTCAAAGGTAGCTTCCATGGTGGAACCGATGACATATTCACCAGGTCTGCATACCAAGTCCTGCGTGGCCACGCAGGAGCTATCAAGATCACCGAGGCCCTCTCCTGTTTGATCCTGGCTACCAGCCTGGGAATGAGAGGAAACGGTGGAAATACATAAGCTAGGTTGAAGGTCCAAGGTGCTACTAGTGCATCTACTAGAGTCGCCTTGGGATCCCTGGATCTGGACCCGTAGCAAGGAACCTTGAAGTTCTGACGAGACGCCATCAGATCCATGTCTGGAATGCCCCATAATTGAGTTAACTGGGCAAAGATCTCCGGGTGGAGTTCCCACTCCCCCGGATGGAATGTCTGACGACTCAGATAATCCGCCTCCCAGTTTTCCACTCCTGGGATGTGGATCGCAGATAGGTGGCAGGAGTGATCCTCCGCCCATTTTATGATTTTGGTCACTTCTCTCATCGCCAGGGAACTCCTTGTTCCCCCCTGATGGTTGATGTAAGCAACCGTCGTCATGTTGTCTGATTGGAACCTTATGAATCTGGCCTTTTCTAGTTGAGGCCAAGCCCTGAGAGTATTGAATATCGCTCTCAGTTCCAGAATGTTTATCGGGAGAAGAGACTCTTCCCGAGACCATAGCCCCTGAGCTTTCAGGGAGTCCCAGACCGCGCCCCAGCCCACTAGACTGGCGTCGGTCGTGACGATGACCCACTCTGGTCTGCGGAAGCTCATTCCCTGGGACAGGTGATCCTGGGTTAGCCACCAACGGAGTGAGTCTCTGGTCTTCTGATCTACTTGAATCACTGGAGACAAGTCTGTATAGTCCCCATTCCACTGTTTGAGCATGCACAGTTGTAATGGTCTTAGATGAATTCGTGCAAAAGGAACTATGTCCATTGCTGCAACCATCAACCCTACTACTTCCATGCACTGCGCTATGGAAGGACGTGGAACAGAATGAAGAACTTGACAAGTGCTTAGAAGTTTTGATTTTCTGACCTCTGTCAGAAAAATCCTCATTTCTAAGGAATCTATTATTGTTCCCAAGAAGGGAACTCTTGTTGACGGAGACAGAGAACTTTTTTAAACACCAAAAAACTCTTAACCATCTCCGTGGGCAAAGAGAATGACTGGGGTGGGCGGAGCCTAGGAGGGACTATATGTCCAGCTTTGCTGGGACTCTTTGCCATTTCCTGTTGGGGAAGAGATATTCCCACAAGGATGACGCCGTGGACCGGACACACCAATGTTGGAGAAATAGTCATTTTTAGACTGAATAGTAAAGCTAACTGTGAAAATTGTTAATTCATATTTTCAACTTATGTTTTAATATCTTCCAGAAATGGATTTTTAACCATTATTGTAATAAATATTGTTAAAGAAATTTAATTTAAGCTTAAGACCCTGCCTCCATTGTTGGCGCTTTGATATATTTTTCTATTAGTTTGATTGTTTGTCTATTGACCACTAGGGGTCAATTTATCTCAGCCAAGGGTCAATATCAACAGGCGCTGGGTGATTTTTCTCTTAATTCTTACATTTCCTAGTACTCACTGGAAAGATATTCTTCCTATGCCAATTATGTGCTTGAGAGTAAGGAAGGTGATGAGGAGCTTAATGTTTTAACATCCATTAAAAGGTATAAGATTATAAAGAAAATGCTCTAATATATTAGAACAATTTTATTATTGCATTTAACCATGTGTAAAGTGATAACATATTATTAAAGGCAGTTCCAAAACAGCAATGCACTGTTGGGAGATGGCTAAAAACATCTGGTGAGTCAATGGCAAAAGTGTGTAGCTACCAATCAACAGCTAACTCACAAGTATTGCTGTTGCTGAGGATTGCTAGATATCCTTTTTAACAGTTACCCAGAGAGTGATTTTAAAGATTACATGCTCTGTCTGAATCATAAAAGTTTAATTTAGAATGTCCTGTCCCTTTAAGCCAGTGTTTTTCAACCAGTGTGCCGTGAGAGATCCTCAGGTGTGCCACGGCAGACTGACAAGAGTGTGACATATTTTTTAAACTTTGCTTGTTTTTTACTCCCAGTGCAGGGGTAGTTTGTAGGAGGCATGGCATAACAGCACAATACATACAGTATGTGTGTGATGTGTGTATGTGTATATATATATATATGCTGTATTAGGCTACAATGTGTGATGTTTTTAAAATTTTGGGATGGTGGTGTGCCACAGGATTTTTTAATGTAAAAAAGTGTGCTACGGAAAAAAAAAGGTTAAAAATCACTGCTTTAAGCAATCAGTATGGCTATATTATACTACTAGAATTGTATGTGCTTGTTTTGGGGTGGATTGGAATGGGTGGAGCTTGCAAACCATACATGGGTATGGCTCTGCTGAAAAGTGGCCCTGGAATCTTTTTTCAAATGTTGGCAACTACAGTGCAGATTCCATTTGGACTCTGTGTATATTATTTATAAAACAGATTTTTATTTTTTATATTCTGTTGCTCCAAATGTTGCTACATTTAGTGTTTAATTATTATATTCAAGTAAACAAAACTACCCTGCATGATGTAAAAGCCATCTGATACAGAGTAAATGACAAGATAATTACTTGTCTGTCTTCAGTACACCAGAGGCATTATGGACAAAGCGTGCAAGGCCTTTATTCCGGAATCTGACGTGATACATTCTTTTTCATCTTTTAAGCAAAGACTAGTCAGAACCAGATCTAACAGCTTCAGTTTGCAATCAGGAGATGTTTACTTTGAGACACTAGAATCTGTAGTATTCAAAAAATAAAATAAACTCTATAAAATGGGGGAAATGCTAAACCAGTCAGCATACAGCGTCTGGGTGTGGCATTGGCAGTTAATCCTCATTTAGACAGTCAGGAGTCTGAATGCCTTGCAGGCAACCATGCTTGCTTTTAATAAACATTGTACAATAATATTAGCTAAATATGTACTGGAATTTTTCAAGGGATAAAAGAATGTCTATCAAGCGTTACACTCTGCCATTATACCACAGTTTTTTTCCACCTAAAAGGGTGGTATTTTACATGGTTACAGGCTTGTTTTTATTTTAAGGTTGTGTCTATGCTGAAAAGGACTTTTCTTTCAAACTTTTAGTTTGAATAAAAACATTTTTTACATTCAAACTGGTTACAATACTTTTAACAGAAAATTAGTATTAAGCTACACCTCTCTACATTTTTAAACACCATACAAAAAGGTGACAAATAAAAGCTTTTAAAGAAAATAATCACAAAATGAAAACTTTAGCATTTGAAAAAGGTATTTCTGCAGAATGCACAAAAAAACATTTAAGTCAGTTAAATATGTAAAATATGGATTTTTTCCAGAAATAAAAATTTTACATATTTCTTAAAAATGGCTTAATGATGCAATCATGTAAATCAGGGATGGATAACTGGTTGCCCTCTACACTAGTTTTTGCGACTCCCACAAAAAGCAAAGCAAAAAATGTGCACTTTGGGGGACTTCTGGCACGTGGGAAAACAAGGTGACCACAACTTGAACAGACTGAGGGTATTGTGCAACCTTACCTAAATCTGGCACTGTTCCACTGGATTTATTTAAGAAATATATTATTGTGTGTTCAATAGACGTATATCAACATTCAATACACTACTCTTAAGGCTTTTAAAATTTTGATCTGCGTGTTAGGAAATTTCCCATCACTGATCTAAATGAATGTTGTCCTATGTTTTAGTTCAATAGGAGACATTTTTGTACACTTACACACAGGGGAGTAAGATAGATATGTAAAAACTATACGATGCAATACAAAGTCTTCTATACACTTATGCATCCCTTCAACTTACTTTATAAAAAGGGTTGATTGTGCTTGTTAACCACTTAGATATCTATGCTGAAGAGGGCAAAAAAACTAAACTCCTACATACGTCAAATCTACAGTGAAGATGTATGCGGAAGCAGTATGCTTCTTTCCCAGGTAAACATCAGTGATGCAAATCGCTCTCAAAAGAGGGTGTGGGCAGAAAAATAATTCATCACAAAATGGTTTGCTTCGTACATAAACCTGTTGTGTTTCATTTTTATTCACTTCTGTGAAACTACACCCTCTAATGCAGCTACTAATGGAATGGCCATTTTCCTTATATTACCACAAAATGTACAAATTGTAAATCATTCTCAAAACACAAAAGCAGATTTGACAGCATAAATAAAGTTTTATTGAACATATTAACAGTATGAAAAAAACATTTCACAGAAATGTATAAAGTGTACCCCTTTTAAGCAAAATTTATTCTGAACCAATTTAGCCTGTAATATATCCATTTTCTTTTTTACAACTAACCCCAACTTGAAGAAAATAGATTTAATCCCAGAAAAGATTAGAGTTTTATAAATAATTCAAAAATATTCTTTTTTGGTCGCATACAAAATAAATTGAGATTACAAAAAATAAAACAAAAACAAACTTAAAAAGTGCAAAGCAAAAATTATTAGACAAGAACAAAAACTTTAAAATATCTTGCTTTTTAAACTCAACACCACAAAATATAACACTGTATTCTGTGGCTGTTTTACAATGCCATTGTGCAAGTTTTAAGCAAGTGTACAAAATACACAATGCAGACTATACAGGGTGAAAATGTCAATGTGATCAGTATTTTTATACTGTATAAATAAAGTTACAAAAAAAAAAAAAAAAAATGAAATAATCAAGAACGGACCTAGGCAGATGTAATGAAATGTTGCATTTTCAAACTAAAAGCTACATCACCATACAATAAAATGTAACGTAAACAAGTCTAACTGGTTAGTTGAATGAGCTCTGGTTTCAAACAGACATATTTAATTGTTACATTAACTACATTATGGAGTATAGGTCAATATTTCCTCAACTTCTGGCTGTTTGCAAACAGCAGTCTGCTACAAATAATGCTCATTTAAGTTACACTAGATAGGCAACTATTCTTACCGTATACAAAATCCATTTTTGCAGTTATGTAAAAGTAAAATTATGTTGCAGCTGTGAAGTGACCGTAAAGTCAAAATTAAACTTAAAGGGACACTGAACCCATATGTTTTCTTTCATGATTCAGATAGAGCATGGAATTTTAAGCAACTTTCTTATTTACTCCTATTATCAATTTTTCTTATTTACTCCTATTATCCATTTTAGGTTCAGCACCATGGATAGCGCTTGCTATTGGAGGCTGACATTTACCCACCAATAAGCAAGCATAACTCAGGTTCTCAACCAAAAATGGGCCGGCTTCTATGCAGCACATTTGTGATTTTGAAATAAAGATAGTGAGAGAACAAAGACAAATTGATAATAGGAGAAAATTAGAAAGTTGCTTAAAATTGCATGTTTTATCTGAATCATGAAAGTAAAAATTTGGGTTTAGTGTCCCTTTAAATAGATTGGATAGAGCATGGCATTTTAAACATTTTAATTGACTTATTATAAATATGACTTTGTTCTCTTGGTATCCTTTGTTAAAGATCAATCCTAGGTGAGCTCAGGAGCGTGCACATGTCTTTACCCATCTGGCAGCAGTGTTTACAACAAGGTTTACAACAATGTTATACATAGTTGCAAAAACTGCTACTATAGAATACTAAAGGCACATGCACACTCCTAAGCAACAAATAATTCCAAGACAACAAAGCAAATTTGATAAGAAGAAAATTGGTCACCAATGTTTAATTTTCACTTAACTGTCCCTTTAAATGTACAGTAAAAACATGTAGGAAATTTTTTTTCTATCAAGATATCACATTTCAATACAGGCATACGATACATGAAGATAAATAAAATATATAAAATGGAGTGTTTCCTTATAAATTATTCTTGAAATATGTGCAAAATATTTGTAAGTACTTATTTTCACAGTGAAATGCAGAATATCCTCATTTGAAATAGAAGCAATGTATACAAAAATAAATTTGCCAGCATCACGGTAGTAATTGCAAACATTCCTGAGGTGGAAGACCTGACTTCGGTGCATTAAGCTTTAGAAGAAGAGTAAACTCTGTCCAGCAGAGGCCATCATGGAAGTGAAAAATAATTCACTAGATTCTTCATTTCCTAATTCAATTAATTTGTATCTTCCAGAAGACGTTGAAGATTTCTTTGAATCTAGAGGTTTAAAAAAATAAAAATAAATATATATTTATATAGGTACAAATAAATTCTGTAACAATGACATTTTATTCGGTTATGGAATTACCATGTGATAAATGTTACAATCACTTTAAGTGTGCAATAATGAACAAGTGCCTGTATCTAAAAATAACCCTAAAAACAGGGGCACTTTCATTAAAGGGACACTCAATCAAAATTAAACTTTCATTATTCAGATAGAGCATGCCATTTTAATCAACTTTCCAATTTACTTCCATTAACAAATTGTGCACAGACTTTTTATATTTAAACTTTTTGAGTCACCAGCTCCTACTAAGCATGTGCAAGAATAAGTTTGTATGCATTTGTGAATGGCTGATGGCAGTCACATGGTACGTGTATGCATTTGTGATTGGCTGATGGCTGTCACATGGTACAGGGGGAGTGGAAAAAGACAACTTAAAATTGTCAGAAAAAAAATCTACAACTCATTTGAAGTTCAGACTTAGTGTTATTGCATTGTCTTGTTATCTTGCATTTGTTGATTATGCAAATCTACTGTGTTGACTGGTCCTTTAATTAAATTTTACAAAAGACATTTCTTTTTTTTTTTTTTAAATACTTACCTTTCCGTTATGGCAAACGTAACTCCTATCCTCTGCCCGCAGCTCCTGCTTTCATTAGCATATCTATGACGATCCAGCTTCCTCCAATCAATGTGTGCCTCACGAGCTGGACGCCAAAGGGGGCACACAACGATTGGAGGAAGCTGGATTAGTCATTGATATGCAAATGAAAGCTGGAGCTGCGGGTGGAGGATCAGCATAGCGTTTACCATAACGCAAAGGTATTTAAAAAATAAATAAATAAGCGTCTTTGTAAAGTTTAATGAATGAACGTGCCCCTGTTTTTAGATACCAGGCACTTATACATTAAACTTTACAATCACTAAGTTTTCTTAGTTGACTATTCCGCAAAATATATTATCTGATGCATAATCTTTCTATTTTGATGACTTGAGATCTGTGTGGAAAAGTTTAAATAGAGAATTTAAATCAACAAAAGTAACAAGAACATTTGAAAAAATAAATTAAAAAACTCAACATTCCCACACATGTGGTACATGCAATCTGCTTTAGGAAACAAAAATGAAATCATAATGCAACTTCCATTTGTTGGCTCAGTTCTCAAAGTAGCACTAACAAGCTGCTGTAATATCCTCTCTCTGCTTTAAACTATGTTAAACAGCAGGGGCAGGGGGATGCTTAATGATTGCTACTAAGGGAATAGAAGCAAATATACAGAAATTATTGTATATTTTTTTGGTTTTGGCTTACTCTTGTAGTACTCAACAAAGTAATACCTAAACAGTAAATATTTGGGTGGACATAAGGAAAGAGTTGGAACAAACTCTGCTAATGTTATTTGGAAGCCAAAACAGAATGCTGAATATTACTGCTAAACTGGGCATACTCAATGCACTGGAATGCATCTTATGTATATTTCATGACAGAGGAGGCAAACTCAATACCATTGCTTTTAGAATGTCCTTAAAGGGACATGAAACCCACATTTTTTATTTCGTGATTTAGAAAGAGCATGTAATTTTAAACAACTTTCTAATTTACTTATATTATCTCATTTGCTTCATTCTCTTGATATCACTTGCTGAAAAGCATATCTAGATATACTCAGTAGCTTCTGATTGGTTGCTGCACATAGAGGCCTTGTGTGATTGGCTCACACATGTGCATTGCTATTTCTTCAACAAAGGATATCTAAAGAACTGAGCAAATTAGATAATAGAAGTAAATTGGAAAGTTGTTTAAAATTACATGCCCTATCTGAATCATGAAAGTTTAATTTTGACTAGACTGCCCCTTTAAGTAAGACAACTGCCCAAAAGTAACCACTGTCTTTGTCAAGTGAGGATTTATTTCCTTTAAAACAGGCACCTTCTTTAACCGACAGGCTGAAGTAAAGCAGAATATGCAATGAGCAATCCATGTTGAAATCCACCAGCATACATCCTTTATGATATCAATACAGAATGATGAGGAGTCTGTTAGTTTGCCTCACCATGTGCCCTGATAATACATGAAGACAGGGGACCATGTGACAAGGTATTTTCCCATTCACCATCATCTTATTAGAACAACATTAGGGAAACTAAATGTAGAGGCAAAAACTTGAAAACCACTTGATGTAGATATTTTACAAGCTTTTAATAGTGTATCCACCAGCACAATATTACAAATTGCACCATTAGGCTGCCAAACTGCTCGGTACATGACCCTAAAGATCTGGCCTCTGCCTTGTCCTGTTGAATATTTTGAGGGACATTGAAGAAGAGGAAATACATATGCAATCCAGTCTACTACATGTGTTTTTGGGAATGTAACAGTGTTCAAAAACCTTTGGCTTTAATTACTGCTTTGGATTTATTCACCCCATTTAAAAGACAGAATCAATTATACCCTTATGCTCTATCTGAACCATCTTTCCAAATTACTTCTATCAAATCTGGTTTGTTCCCTTGGCATCCTTTGTGAAAAACCATACAGAGATAAGCTCAGTAGCAGTGATGCCCTACTAGGAGCTAGCAGAACACATCAGTGAGCCAATGACAAGAGCCATATATCTGCAGCAACCAATCAATCAATGCTGCAGATAAGCCTATCTAGATATGCTCTTCAACAAAGGATATAAGATCAAAAGAAATTTGGAATGTAATTTAAAATGACATTCTCTGTCTGAATCATAAAAGTTTAAAGGGATAGTCAAGTTAAAATTTAAGGACATCAACTCTTGGTTGGGGAGTGCTACAGAGTTAGCCAATATAAGTATGGCTTAACAGACAAAACATTAAAAAGTTATCCGCTTTACAACTGGAAATGTGAGGGAAAAATACTATGAACAGATAATTTTTTTCTACTGAATGCAAGTTTTTACAAGCTTTTCAACAACAAAGTTGAAAGGTAAACAAGTATGTTGTTTTACTTAAAGGGGCATGAAACCCAAAAATTTTCTTTCATGATTTAGATAGAGAAAACAATTTAACAACTTTCCAATTTACTTCTATAATTTAATTTGCTTCCTTCTCTTGTTATTTGCTGAAAGGTTTATCTAGGCAAGTTCATGAGCAGCAGAGAAACTAGGTTCTAGCTGTTGATTGGTGATACACACACACACACCGATTGTGATTGGCTCACCCATGTGTTCAGTTAGAAACAATTAGTGCATTGCTGCTCCTTCAACACATGATACCAAAAGAATGAAACAGATTAGATAATAGAAGTAAATTAGAAAGTGGTTTAAAATTGTATTCTCTATCTGAATCATGAAAGAAAAATTTTGGGTTTCATGTCCCTTTAAGTACTGTCCAGTCCTGTTTAGTCAACATCTACCATGACCATTTAACCAACAAAATACCATATTTTGGCATATTTTACATTGAAAAAAAAAAAAAAAGTAAAACAAATAATTCCATTTTACACCACTTGAAAAAATAAAAAAGGCAATGGTTTAATTATTACAGTAATTTAAAAATACTATGGAGAATTGTTGTAAGGAAACGCACAAGAACATAAGAGCAGCAAAAAAAAAATGGGGCAGAAACACAATACTTGTGTAGCTATAAACAAGGTTTGATTGGTACAAAATACTCATTTAAACTCTAGGTTTCAAAGTCACAACATACAACAGCTGTTCCTCAGCAGTCTCCATATACTTAGCCTGCTGTACGAGCAGTGTGTACGTATGCAGACTATACAATACTTCCTCTCTCCACTGTGTTAACTGGTTAAAAGGTCCTTGTGGGCAATGAGACTAAACTGCTGTAACGCTCCTCAGAGGTCATGATGTATTTACAACATTCATAGCATGCTACAAGGGGGAAAACTCTATAAACATTAGCTATATAAGAAGGAAGGGCACATTTTTCATGCTCTATCTGCAGCTGTTAAAAGCAACAGGAAGTCAGTTATATTTATTGAAGAATGTGTGTGTGTGGGTGAAAATATGCACCTCTCCACCCAACAAGGCATAATGCAAATCTTGCAGCTGCCACCATTTACAAGGTAAGCTAGCATAAAATGGTCTGCTTTCATTTGTATGCATGCACTGGACACTTGTGGGTAGATTTCAATTGAAATGATAAGCCCGGGATTATGGGTTACTCCGTATGACATAGGAGGTTTAATCAGGTTTATTTAGTTAAGAACCTGCCCCAGGTGCTGGTCTCTATATATTTCAGGCTTCAGTCAACATATTCCAATGTTGCTTGGCAAATGTCCAAGAATATTTTGAGCTTGGATTTTCCTTTACATAACTGTGTACAAACATATATTTCCGTTACATATTAAATTAAAGCAAATTATACTGGACAAAATGGAAAAAAAAATCTCTGGTGGACAGGAAGATAACATACCAAAATCTAATAATAAGGAACATTATATATATATATATATATATAAAACACACACACAAACCACAGCTTTACTCTACTTTAAACTGCTCAATATCTCTTTTACAAAAAAAAAAAAAAAAAAGAATATTGAATACAGTAAGAGGAATCATTGTACAGTTAGTTATGCAAGGTGATGAATCAAAATATTTTATAAATAAGGGAATTTATAAAAAGGGTTGGGAATTCTTTTTCTTCACTATCAGCACGGGATGAGTTAAGCAAGATGTGTAACTTTGCAGAAAACCATTTATAAATAAATACATACCTTGTCTAGTTTTGCCAGGTTGGCGGTCAATTCATCACAAATTGCATTTGCATTAATATGCCAGTTTCCCAGACCTGGGTCTAATGTCAAGCTGAAAAATACAAGATGAAATTAATCTATTAAATATAAAAACAAATCTTAGTTCTGCATAAGCGATCCGTAAAGAGTATTTTAGGAAAGATGAGAAGATGTAATAAAAGCTTGAAATAACAATGAGGTGTGAGAATACAGAACAGCACTTTTTTTTTTTTATTCCTAATACTTTTACTGTGTGAGGGGCAGAAAAGTGCACAAAAAGTTGCTGATTTTAATAAGGAACAGTAAAGTCAAAATGAAACTTTAATGATTGAGATATAGAGCATGCCATTTTAAAAAAACTTTCCATTTTTTTTTCTAATTACATTTACGTTGTGCTTTTTGTATCCTTTGCTGAAGAGCAAACCAAGGTAGACTCAGGAGCAACAACAAAACTTAGAACTGTGCACAACCTGCTTCTTTCCAATGCTTTTAACCTTTGAGCAATTACCGAAACTGTCTTCTAATCACACACATAATATTTTAAATTTAAAAATAAAATTCATTTTTTTAATTCTGTGAAAATATTTCTGAAACCATCACCCACTGAAAGATGTTTCTATGCTCAGTAAAAATTTTCATAGGCAAAACAAAAAAACAAAGACACACACACCAAAAACCTCAACTTTTGTTTAAACAGCGATAGCAAAAATATTACAAATTCTCTGATACTTTTTATGTGAAATTCCCAGAAGTGAAGAGGGTAATGGGTTTATGAAGAAAAAGCCTTACTCCTTAAAGGAACGGTCCTTAAATGGGCTGATGGAGGAGAGTCTCTCTTCCAGATATCCAATTCTAGACTGCATGTAGAATGTTGAAAATAGGAGCAGGCACACACTGGAGAAAAATAAATAAATGTATATATACAGATATCAACAAGCTCCTTCAGCATCACAGAATGAGCTATATTTTTTACTCTCTCTTAAAAAAAAGTGATGACTAGTAGAGCAATCTTGTATGAGATAAAATACATAATAAAATATTACAAATTTAAAAATTCAAACAGAATGCAAAGCAAAATATATCTAAAATGTCTGCAATTCAAGGAGCAGAATTAGACTTATTGGCTTTGCTAAAGGGTTAAAACCTCACGAGCACACAAATCTTTAACAGCAAGATGTTAACTGAAACACAAATACTGATTCATGTGCAAAATAAAATAAAACAAGCAGGCACATATTTAAAAAATGTATGACATCAGTTAACAATTTTTTTGTAAAAATAGAGACAGCTTAAATTTTCTCAACCATGCAAATTGTGTACAAATATCGAAGAAGAAAACAAACAAAATACCCCCCCACAACTTACAGAATTGCATAGAAAAGGAGCAAGCCATTCAAAGAAACCATCTTCCCAAAGCCCAGGTTCTGGAGAAATTTCATATGTCCTAATAAATGATATAAATGAAACATTTTGTTTTTCTGAGAAGGAATGCAAATTTATGCTTTGGTATGCTTGAAATGTGAGAGATTATAGGTCTAGTAACAATGGAAAGGAAAACAAGATACTATTTATATATGTCTAGCCTGTCTTCCGCTGTCTCCCATCATACCCGCTGTTACAATTCTCACTCTCGCCTTCTCTCACTTCTACTACTCCTTGCTGCTGGTGACATCTCTCCCAGCCCTGGCCCCGTAACAATTACCAAATGTTCACACTCTTGCTCAATCTCCCAAAGTAAAAACTCTAGGCCACACAATTCTAACAATTTCATCTCCATTAACCCACAGCACTTATCCCCTCTTTTCTTGTGCTTTCTAAAATGCTTGTTCTGTCTGCAACAAACTTCACAACCCGTTTCTTTCTAACTCCTTCAACCTTTTAGCTACTGCTTCCATTGCTGCTCACACATGGTGATCTCCACATTAGCCATACCCCTAGGGCAGGTGAGTGATATGGTGGTAGTGTTGGGATCTTGCTCTCCCCCTCCTGCACCTACAAGTACCTGCCTCCACTTCCATGTCTCCTCCTCCTCACTGCATTCGACTCATCTATCGGCCTCCTGGACCAACCTCCCAATTCCTTGACAACTTTGCCGCCTGGCTTCCTCCCTTTCTCTCTCTAAATATACCCGCTCTAATACTGGTGGACTTAAACATCCCCATTGATACCCCATCTGCCCCCTGCTGCCTCAACTTCTTTCACTCACATCCTCCTTCAGCCTCTCACAATTCACTAAATTGCCTACCAGTACTCACCTCGACAAAAACATTATTGGCCTGATATTTTCTTACCCCTGCTGTATATATGTCACCCTTTCCCATTTCAGACCACCACCTGATCACCTATAATCTTAATGTACCAGCTAAACCCATTTCTCTGTCTCACCCCTGCACCTGTAGAAATCTGCACGCTGTGGATCCACTCCAATTTTCCAAACTTATTCAACATCTCCTCCCTCACACCTCCACTATAACGATACTCTCTCCCCTGCACATATGCTCACGCACTGCTGAGCGTCTGGAGGAAATCTTGCTTTGAACAGGATTTCTTCCATTATAAAAGTTCATTCTTCCTTCATACACATCTGCCCTTCACTTAGCCAAGCAAAGCTACTTCTCTTATAGCTATTTCCTCCAAACTTAAACAACCCTTTTCTACCCATCTGCACCACCCCTTCATCCATCTTTAGTGTTCAAGACCTGGCAGACTACTTTTTAAACAAAATGCATACTATCCAAAATAAGATCCCAACACAAGCCTGCAATCTTCCATCTCAACCCACAGTCACCCCCCAGCCACTGAGAATAAAGTTTGTTCCTTACTGTCTTCCTCATGCATCACTACCTGCCTGCTTAACCCTATCCCTTCACATCTAATACCTTTTCTGTCTTCCACCCTCACTCCAGCTCTTATGCACACCTTCAACAGAAGGTGTTGTTGCTGTATTGGTCCCACAGAGAATGTTCCTTAAGTAGATTGTGATACTTTTTAATGGACCAACACATATTAAACCTATTCCTTTCTACCAGTTAATTCCTATATTCTTTCAAATATGCAAAGGTCACTCCCATATTCAAAAAAACTAAATTTATGCTTACCTGATAAATTTATTTCCGGATATGGTGAGTCCACAGCTTCATCAATTACTATTGGGAATATCACTCCTGGCCAGCAGGAGGAGGCAAAGAGCACCACAGCCAAGCTGTTACGTATCACTCCCCTTCCCACAACCCCCAGTCATATGACCGGAATGAAAAGAAGAAAAAAAAAAAAAAAAGGCGTAACACAAGGTGTATAAGTGCCTGAGGTTTAGTAAAAAAGAACTGTCTTGAAATAAAGGGCGGGGCCGTGGACTCACCATATCCGGAAATAAATAAAATTTATCAGGCAAGCATAAATTTTGTTTTCTTTCCTAAGATATGGAGAGTCCACATCTTCATCAATTACTGTTGGGAACCAAAACCCAAGCTAGAGGGCACAGATGAATAGGGAGGGACAAGACAGACGGACCAAAACAGAAGACACTACCGTTTGAAGAACCTACCTCCCAAAAGAAGCCGCAGTCGAAGCAAAAGTATAAAATTTGGAAAAAGTATGCAGAGAAGACCAAGTTGCAGCCTTGCAAATTTGTTCCAAAGATGCTTAATTTTTGAAAGCCCAAGAAGAGGAAACAGCTCTCGTGGAATGAGCCGTAATTCTCTCAGGAGGCTGGTGACCAGCAGTCTCATAAGCCAAACGTATTATAGTTCATGACCAGAAAGTAGTAGCAGAAGCTTTCTGACCTTTACATTTCCCAAAGAAACAAACAGGGCAGAAAACTGGCAAAATTCCTTAGTCGCCTGTAGATAGAATTTAAGAGCACGCACAGCATCCAAGTTGTGCAACAAACGTTCCGTTTGAGAAGAAGGATTAGAACATATAGAAGGAACAACAATCTCCTAATTAATAATTCTATCTGAAACAACCTTAGGTACAAAACCTAACATAGTATGAAAAACCGCCTTATCCGCATGAAAAAGAGAAGATAAGGCAAATCACACTATAAAGCTGAAAGTTCTGAGTGTCTCCGAACAGAAGAGATAGCAATAAGGAAAAAAACACAACTTAATATTTATGGAATGTAATAGCTCAAACGGAGCCTGCTGTAAAACTTTAAAGACAAGGTTAAGGCTTGAAGGAGGAGCAACAGACTTCAACACAAGCTTAATTCTGACCAAGGCCTGACAAAAAGATTGCACATCTGCCAAACGCTTATGTAACAAAACAGATAAGGCAGAAATCTTACCCTTCAGGGTACTAACTGACAAACCCTTCTCCAGACCTTCCTGGAGAAAAGGAAAAATCCTAGGAATCCTAACCCTACTCCAAGAGTAGCCCTTGGATTTGCACCAATAAAGATATTTACGCCACATCTTATGGTAAATCTTTAACAGGCTTGCAAGCCTGAATCATGATCTCAATGACCGACTCCGAAAACCCACGCTTAGACAGAACTAAGCGTTCAATCTCCAAGCAGTCAGCTGCAGAGAAATGAGATTTGGATGAAGGAAGGGACCCTGAATTAGAAGGTCCTTCCTCAGAGGTAATCTCCAAGGAGGTAGAGACAACATCTCCACTAGGTCCACATACCAAATTGTGCGAGGCCACGCAGGAGCTATGAGAATCACTGATGCTCTCTCCTGTTTGATACGAGCAATGACTCGTGGAAGGCGAGGAAACGGGTATGCCCGATTGAAATTCCAAGGAACCGCCAGAGCATCTATCAGAGCGACCTGAGGGTCTCTTGACCTTGAACCGTACTTTGGAAGCGCGGCGTTCTGCCGAGGCCATCAGATCCAGCTCCGGCACCCCCCATTTGAGGGTCAAGCTGGAGAACACCTCCGGATGGAGTGCCCACTCCCCGGGATGAAAAGTCTGTCTGCTCAGGAAATCCGCTTCCCAGTTGTCCACACCTGGAATGTTGATGGCAGATAGACAGCAATTGTGAGCTTCCGCCCACTGAACAATCTGAGCCACCTCCTTCATGGCTAAGGAACTCAGAGTTCCTCCCTGGTGGTTGATGTAAGCCACTAAGGTGATATTGTCCGACTGGAACCTGATAAACCGGGCTAAGGACAACTGAAGCATGTGCCCCGAGACCAATGCTCCTGAGAAAGCCACCATGGGAGAGAGTCTCTTGTCGACCGATCTAGATCTATCCTCTGAGAGAGATCCAAATGGTCTCTGTTCCATTGCCTGAGCATGCATAACTGCAGAGCTCTCAAATGGAACCGAGCAAAGGAAATGATGTCCATGGAAGCGACCATCGGACCAATTACCTCCATACATTGAGCCACTGATGGCTGAACAGTAGACTGCCGAGAGAGGCAAGAATCTTTGATTTTCTGACCTCCGTTAGAAATATTTTCATAGCTAGGGAATCTATTATGGTACCTAACAAAAACTACCCTTGTAGCTGGAACAAGGGAACTCTTTCCAGATTCACTTTCCATCCATGGGAACGTAGAAAAGACAATATATGTCATCCAGGAATAGCTCTACAGCAATTCCCCAAGACCTGATCACTGCCACCTGAACCTTCGAGAAAATTCTGGGAGCTGTGGCAAGGCCAAAACGGAAGAGCCACAACCAGAAAATGTTTGTCCAGAAGGGCAAATCTCAGAAATTTGTGATGATCCCTGTGAATGGGAACATGAAGGTACACATCCTTCAGGTCTATGGTCATCATGAACTGAACCTCCTGCACTAAAGGAAGAATGGAACAGATAGTTTCCATCTTGAAGGACGGTACTCTGAGAAACTTGTTTAGACACTTCAGATCTAAAATAGATCGGGAAGTTCCAATCTGTTCGTGGTTCCCAAAAAAGAGGGAATAGAAACCTAGACCCAGTTCCTGTACTAGGACTGGAACTATCACTCCCAGGGAGGAAAGATCCTGTACACATTTCAAGAACGCCTCTTTATCTGGTCTACAGATATCTTGAGGCGAAACCTGGGAGGAAAAGACCTGAATTCCAATTTGTAACCCTGAGATACTATGTCCACAGCCCAAGGATCTCGGACATCTTGTATCCAAGCTTGATAAAACTGAGAAAGTTTGCCCCCCACCTGATACGATCCCAGATCAGGGGCAAAACCTTCATGCTGATTTGGATTCAGATGTGGGTTTCTTTGACCGTTTCCCCTTGTTCCAAGACTGATTGGGTCTCCAAAAAGATTTGGACTGCTCCTGCTTGGAAGAAGAAGGGGAAGGCTTTCCTCGAAAGTTACGAAAAGAGCGAAAATTACTCTGACGTCTTTTAGGTCTATTCTTCTTATACTGGAGGTAGAAAAGACCCTTTTCTACCTGTAATATCAGAAATTATTTCTGACAAACCAAGTCCAAACAAGGTCTTACCCTTGTAAGGAATCGCCTAAAGCTTGACCTTAGAGGAAACATCCGCTGACCAAGATTTCAACCACAATGCCCTACGGGCAAGAAGAGCGAAACTTGAAGTTTTAGCTCCCAGTCTAACAACCTGCAAAATAGCTTCAGAAATAAAGGAATTGGCTAGTTTAAGAGCCTTAATCCTGTCTTGGATCTCATCCAAAGAAGTCTCTACCTGAAGAGAATCAGACAAGGCATCAAACCAATAGGATGCCGCACTAGTCACAGGGACAATACACACAGCAGGATGCCATAGTAGACCTTGATGAACATATATTTTTTTCAAATAAGCCTCCAACTTTTTGTTCATTGGGTCCTTAAAAGAGCAGCTATCCTCAATAGGAAGAGTAGTTCTCTTAGCTAGAGTAGAAATGACCCCTTCTACTTTGGGTACAGTGTGCCAAGGGTCCTCTTAATGGAGTCAGCAACAGGAAACATTTTTAAAAATAGAAGACGGGGAAAAAGCTACCCCTGGCTTCTCCCATTCCTCTCATAATCTCCATAGCACGGTCTGGCACAGGAAAAAACCTCTGAAGAGGAAGGAACATCAAAGTAACTATTACGTTTACTAGATTTCTTAAGAGTGACAACGACAGGGGTATCAGAGTCATCTAAAGTAGCCAAAACCTCCTTTAACAGTACACAAAGGTGTTCAAGCTTAATTTTGAAGGATACCACTTCAGGCTCAGAAGAAGGAATTACACTGTCCGAATCTGAGATTTCACCGTCAGAAGCTCCCAATATATCTTCCTCATCAGATTTATAAGAAAGGGGAACCTCGGGAGCAAAATTTGGAAAAGAAACCTTACGATCTGAATCTCTAGATTTCCTCTTGTGCTTTCCCTGTAACCTGGGAATTGCAGCTAATGACGCAGATACCGCTGAAGATACCCGGACAGCAATTTCTGTTTTCAAATAGACTTCACCAGGAGTTAGAGGAACCGCAGGGCACTGCATGTGACACCATTGAGGCTTGGGACATTACAAAAGAAAGCTGTGGTATTACCTGAATTGCATCATCCTGAGAGATATTGGGCTTAACACAAAAATTTTTTTATTTATTCTGCAAGGTTTTCTTGACACCTAAGGAACAAAATTGCATGGGGGCAGCAACTTGCACTTCCAAACACAAAAGGCAAGAGTTCATCAGAGCAGGCTCCTGCTCCATATCAGACATTTTTCCTCTGAAGTTATTACACTCTAAGAGAAAAATTTATCAAAAAATAAAATTATGCTTTTAGATTTGAGAACTCCCAAAAACCGTTTATTCCCAAATCAAATGCCTTCTAAATAACACACTCTTTATTTTGTCACCCAGAGCTTAGAGCATCAGTCCCCAGCAAAAAAAATGTTTAACAAGATACTAGAGCGCAGTTACGCTCCAAACAACCCCCTCAGGCCACTCAACACCTCAGTCTCCACTGAGTCAACAATCACCGCAACCTTTGAAACTGGATGAAAAAACAAGCCTTGAGGTTTGCAGATCTCAGTCGCAGAGCGCCGCTCCAAAGTACAAGAAGCTGCTCACGTGACCGGACTCTTCTATTGCGCCACAAGAAGGCGCGAAAAAGCTACTTCCTGGTACACTGCGTATCAGAAAATAAAACGGAGCCAAGTTATATTCGGCTTAGAAGTAACACTCCCTCTACACACGCCGACATCCTAAGAGCAAAGCGAATTGAGCCACATACAGGTTTACCCTACCCCCGTAACAGGCTCTGCTATACTGCATCCGATGCCAAGATGCAAAACGCCTCAGACCTGTGTGCAATCAAACACACTAAGCATCCACCCTCAGTTCCTCAGAATCTGTAAAAAAAATAAAGAGCCCCCCCCAAAAAAAAAACCTAAAAAAAAAAACCATTAACCCTTTTCTTCATAAAAGAGTAATGCCAGTCTCACATGCAACTACAGTGCCTGCCTCATTCCCAAATGTAACCCTTACCACAGGATTATCTATGTCCCAAATAATTAAGCAGGGTCTTCTTAAATTGTTAAGTGCACAGTCTCCCCACCTGGAAGAGAAAGCACTTACCTGCCATCCGCTGTCCGGCATGTAGATAGTCACAAGGTATGAGAGGACAGTTGCTCACAGAGATCTGTAGAAGAGAAAGAACAGAGTAACCAACTTTGGCTTTCTATACTAGGGCAGCAACTGTTAGGAAAACGCAGCAAGGTCCACCTTACAAGTTCCTAACTGCTTTAAAGCCACCACTACTCGAGTGCAAAGATTAACGTGGAATACAGCTATACCCCAAAACTTGCTTGTAACGAAAATCCAATTTTTCTTCAGACACCAATACTTCACCTCCTCCATGCACCAAAGGCAAAGATAATGACTGGGGGTTGTGGGAAGGGGAGTGATACTTAACAGCTTGACTGTGGTGCTCTTTACCTCCTCCTGCTGGCCAGGAGTGATATTTCCAACAGTAATTGATGAAGCCATGGACTCACCATATCTTAGGAAAGAAAACCCTCCTTTGACCTTAATCCTCTTGTAAACTACCACCCCATAACACCGCTTCCACCAACATCAAAATTGGTAGATAAACTAGTTTACGACTGCCTAACCCACTTCCTGTCAATTCCTTGCATTACCCCCTGCAATGTTGCTTTTGTAACAAACACTCAACTGAAACTGCCCTCAGTTACCAACAATCTTCCTGCTGCTAAAAGTAACGGTGACTACTCTATACTTATCTTACTTGACCACCCAGCTGCCTTCGACACAGTTCACCACCCCCTACAAATGCTCAGCTCTCTTGCCTCTGTTGGTTGGAAGTACCTTAAAGCTCTGACCTGGGTCTTGTTATTTATTCTACTTCACTGGGTAAACTTATCAACAGCTATGGCTTCAAATATCACCTCTATACTGATGACATTTTAGGTCTACCTCTCCACCCCTCTGTTCTCTCTCACGTAAGTTACTGCTCATATGACAGTTCTTCCTTAATGGCCTCTCACCACCTAAAAAGTAACATATACAAGGCTGAGCTCCTTATAATCCTCCCTCTCTCTCTACTCCAATCGCTGACTTTTTCTGATCACTTCCGACAGCATCACTATCTCCTAATCACCCCAAGTCTGCTGCCTCAGAGTTACATCCAATCTGTTCTTCATCCCCCTACATCCAATTGCTCTCTTCATCCTGTTGCAAGCACTTACGTAATAAATTTCCAAGATTCTTCCTTTTCCGAGTGCTGACTCCACTAAGCAACTAATCCAATCCTTTGTAATTTCCCTAGACTACTGTAATAACATACTCACTGGCCTTCCTCTCTCCCACCTTCAATCCATCCTAAATGCCTCTGCCAGGATAATCCACCTTTTCCATCGCTCTATATCTGATGCCTCATTTCACTCGCTACCCATCCACAGAAGATTTAAATAAAAAATACTCACCCTGTACCTATAAAGCCCTTACAAACGATGCTCGCTCACTACCTGTCCTCACAAATCAACAAATATAATCCAGCCTGCCCCCCTAAGATCCAACAATGACCTGCTCCTCACATCTTATATCCTCACCACTTCCCATGCTAGACTGCAGAACTCTTATGCGGCACCAACCCGCTGGAATGCATGTCCTTGCGCGGTCAGACTTTCCCCTAACCTGACCTTTTTTTTAATTGCTCCCTAAAGACATTTTTGTTCAGGAAACCTACCACCCAACTCCGTAACAAATAAATTCCACCTAATTAACAATTGCCCTTATTTAACTATGTATCAACATTGTCCTCACCTACCATTTCTCACCATTATAGATTGTAAATTCACACGGAATAGGGCCCTCATTTCCGCCTGTATTTGTAAAATTTGGTCTGGTCTCTTAATATAAGTAAAACAAAGATACAATTATTGTAATTGTACCCATGGACCAGAATATGTTGGCACTTATAAAGGATAACTATAATTTTTTTGTAAACATGAAAGGTAAAAAGGTGCAGGTGTTTTTTCGCAGCAATCTGTGAATTTATGTGCACAATATACTTTGTTAATGTGATAGATTAGCTCTAAAAACAAAAGAAAGGGAAACAAAAAAATATTTAAATACCATTTCTGTGTTGAGCCAACTTGTGACTGGCAGCCTTGTAAGGTGCTAGTTGAGTAGTTACTAGGCTATTCAGATCTTGAACTGGAAATTCTAAAAAACAAACAAAAAAAAAAAAAAACAATTTATGTCCACTCCACTAGAGAAAAGAAAAGTATGTCATAAGTAAAGACTATGAAAACTGCAATTCAAATTCTTTGAAGATTTTATCAGTTGTTAAGTAGTTTATTTTTTTCTTGATATAGCTTCCTGCCACATGACAACATTGCTTTTGACATTACATTTTAGAGGGGGGGGATAAATATATTTTGAGCAATCGCCTACCCTGAGTGAGAACTAGAGCTATGTACCTCTAATGTAAAAATGATGGTGGCCAATAAAATCCAATTTAGAGACCTTCCAAAAAAAAAAAAAAACACAACAAGCTAAAACTTAATAAAAAAAATAATAATAAATATATAATATATTACTTGTTTTATTAGGAGGAACCAATTCTGACCAGCCTAGCCATTGTTATTTTATTAGCAAAGTTTGCAGTATCTTATCACCTCTGTGAAGGCCAGTTAGGGGCAGATATGCAGAAGGGTTATGTAGAAATGAAATCCAGCAGCACAGCAGTGGGTTAGAAAAATAACTTTATTCCATCAAATGTAAAAAGTACACAAAATGGACAAAACTACTGACGCGTTTCGCGCCCCCTTGTGGCCCTTCCTCAAACTAAAGGTGATATGCCTGATGCCTTCTTATATACCGGCACCAAGAAATCTTACATAATAATCTTTAATGTCCCTACATACAAAAACATATACGTGTCACAGTATTTATCCAGTTCACATTTTGAATAAATACATATTAAAGTTAAAGTTAATGTAAATTTTGAAGCTAAAGTGCCCGGTTTTTAAAAATTAGATTAAAAACAGGGGCACTTTAATTCATCAAAATTTACATTTCACTTGTGTTGTGAAAATAATTGCCTTTTTAATCTTGACAGCCGCTCCAGCTTCCCTTGGTCGTCGCAAGTCTTTTCCTACGTCAGAAATTACGGAATGGTCATCCTCCAATCACGGCTTTGCCCCCAGGGGAATCAGTGTCTGATTCAACGCCGTGATTGGAGGAAGCCGGATTCCTCATTTTAGACCCACGAAGTATTTTCACAACACGAGTGAAATATAAATTTTGATAAATTAAAGTGCCCCTATTTTTAATCGAATCAAAACTTACATTTTCTTTAAGGAAAAAACATTTATATATAAACAAATGATACTCAAAAACGTACATACTTATTTTTAAGACAAACAACTAGAAATCTTAGTGTATTTTTTGGAGATTTTATTGGGAAATTCTGTCTCTTTCTATCTTACTTTTTATGCTATTGCATTATATCTACGTGATCTGCTGCAACACACACTGATCAAGAGAATTTATTATTAGCACAAGCTGCAATATATTCCATGAAAAAATACTACAAATGGAATATAAATCACAGCATTCCACATAGAGGTTGAGATTATAATCCAACCTAACTATGGTATTGTATACACACATTAGGGGTTTCAAAACATTTCTCTATTATCTACACACCCATTGATAATATTGTTACCCATTACTTCTTTGAGCAATTTCAAGTTCACACCTATAACAAAAGATTACAATTAATCTATTTTCCAATAGCAATGATTATACCAAAACAATATTCAAATATGCCTTGCTTGATGTGAATCATGGAGACCATCACAGAGAATATTGATGATAATTAGGGATAGTTACTCCAAGTTTAAACAAGTGAGCACCCTAGTTTTAAGCTTATATATTCAGTATAATTCCTTTCTATCAAGTATTTCAAACCAATTACCACCCCTGGTGGCGTTTTTTTGCAAGATCAATCACTTTTACTGAAAAGTTGCCAATACTGGTAAAATGTAGGAGATTAAAATGCCTGGCCACTGTAGAATCCTTGTTATAATTTTTAACATTGTACACATGTTCCCTTACCCTGGTATTTACCTCCCTTGTTGTTTTACCAACATATTGCACATGGCAAATATTGCACTCTAACAAGTAGACTGCAAAAGTAGTTTTGCAATTAGCATAAAATGCACTCTCATGGGTCATATCATCCACGGATGATTTAAAAACACATTTGTTATCCTCATCATAATCCCATGTCAAGCAGGTCCTAGCTCCACATCTATAGTTTCCTTTACTTCTTATCCAATGGTCACCCCTAATCTTCTTCATACCAGGAGCCAATTTAGATGCCAAAGTCACAGGTTTTTTGGGAATAAATTTACATTTATCAAGATGACTCTGTAGTATGTTATCACCTGCAAGTATTGGTAGGTTTCTTTTAAGAATTGTCATTATCTGTGGAAATTGGGTAGTGTATTCACTGGTAAAAACAATACTTTTTTTGTATAAATTATCCACTCTTGTTATATCCTTATTTCCCATCACCATAGTGCTAATTTCCATTTCCTCTATTTTAGCCAGATCATATCCTCTTGAAACTAACCTCTTAGCCAGATCAGCATTATAGATATGTCAACTCCCAGTAGCCCAAGTACAAATTGGCAAAACAGGGGGCAAATGTTGCCCCCATTGCCATAACGCAGCAGAAATCATTAAACATCCAAAAATTATGTGATAAAACAAATTCCAAAATTGAACATATATAGGTTTTGACATTTTCAGAAGCTGTGAATTTATCCAAGAAGTATCTTACTGCCCTTAAACCAAAAACATGATGAATACATGTGTATAGCGAGGAAATATCCACCACTACCCATGAGTTAACCTTGTTTCCACTTAAATTCCCTTAGACTTGACAAAAGATGTGACAAACCCCTCAAGTAACTATAGAGGCTTTTCACTATCGGCTGAAGGACAGAGTCCAACCACTCAGACAGTGGTTCTAGTAGGGACCCAACGCACGACACAATGAGCCTCCCTGGTGGTGGTATCAGATTCTTGTGCACCTTTGGCAGATAGTGAAATAGAGGTGCAATGGGAAACTCAGGGGCCAGATGTATCAATTCGTCCTGTTTAAACACTCCCAAATGTACACCATCATCAAGCAATGTCAACAACTGTTTTTTTAAATACTAGAGTGGGATTACCATTAAGCAATCTGTAAGTAGTGGTGTCACCAAGTTGACGTAGAGCCGCCTCAAAGTTATCACTCATGTTAAGGATGACTATATTCCCTCCTTTATCGGAGTTCCTAATTACTATTTCTTGATTATTTTGAAGAGACCCTAACGCCAATTTCTCAGACTTCTTAAGATGCCTGTTTTTTTAGAAGATGCTAGCTTCAGAATTTCCTTTTCTACATTCTTCTGAAAATGATTTACTGCAGCCCCTCTAAACTGTATGGGGTCAAAATCTGACCCCCATTTTTTGGGACCTTTTTCGCTGCTGGCTCTCAATCATTACATCATGACCACCCTGTAAATCAATACGAGAACCCAATGCACAAGCTTCTTGGAATGAAGCCTCATTCAGTGACACCACTTGGTCTTCCTTGGTATTTTCAGTGACCACCTCTGATCCCTGTTGTAGTGAAAAAAAAACTTTAGTTAGGTGGACCGTGTCGCAGCTTTGCAAATCTGCTCTAAAAATGCTTAATTCCTAAAGGCCCATGATGTTGCCACTGCTCTGGTAGAGTGAGCTATAATACGTTTAGGGGCGACTTACCCGCCACCAATAAGTCTTGTGAAACACTTTAAGCCAGGGTGCCAATGCTACCTTAGTAGCTTTCTGTCCTTTTACAAACAAAGCTAGAAGTTTCTAAACTTGAGATAGAACTTTAGAGCTCTATGTCCAGATTATGTAAAAATCTTTCCTTAGAGTTAGCAGGGTCTGGACAAAGAAGGAACAACAATTTCTTGATGTCAGTCGAATACACTTTTGGAAGAAAAACATAAGTTATGTTTACCAGATAATTTCCTTTCCTTCTGTACAGGGATAGTCCACAGCTGCATTTATTACTTGTGGGAAATACTGAACCTGGACGCCAGGAGGAGGCAAAGACACCCTAGCCAAAGGCTTAAATACCTGCCCGACTTCCCTCATCCCCCAGTCATTCTGCCGAGGGAAAAAGGAACAGTAGGAGAAATATCAGGGGAAAAAAAAAAAAAAAAGGTGCCAGAAGAACAAGTGAAAATTTAGGGCCACCCAACAGATAACACGGGCATGAGCTGTGGAATCTCCCTGTACAGAAGGAAAGGAAATTATTATTATTAAGGAAAAATTATTATAATGTAGGTTTTCCTTCTTAATACAGGGAGAGTCCACAGCTGCATTCATTACTTGTGGGAAATTATACCCAAGCTACAGAGGACACTGAATGCTAACGGGAGGGCAAAAAATAAGAGGCGGACCCCCATCTGAGGGCACCACAGCCTGCAAAACCCTTTCTCCCGAAGGCTGCTTCAACAGAAGCAAAAAAACTCAATTTTGGAAAAAGAAAGTTAGGAAGACCAAGTAGTCCGTCCAACAAAACTGATCCATATAGGTCTCATTTTAGAGGCCCAAGAGGAAGACACTGCTCAAAAAAAAAAAACTGAGCTGTAAACCTCTGAGGAGTCTTGTGTCCCACTGACTAATATCCCAAGCGGAAGATACTCAACTAAAAGATAAGGAAGTCTAAGATGCCTTCTGACCCTTATGCTTTCCAGATAGATAATAGAGAAAACGGTCTATTCCTATATAGTCTGAAGATAGAACTTTAAGGCACGACTCCATATTATATAGTAAACTTTCCTTTGTGAAGAAGGAATAGGATATAAAAAATGGACCACAAATTCTTGACTGAAAGTGTGATTTTATACAACTTTAGGAGGAATCCTAAGTTCGAAGAAAAGCCTTACTATCGCAAAACACCAGATAAAGGAGAGTCGCATTGCAAAGCCGTAAACTCAGAGACTTCTGCATGCAGAAGCAATATTTAGACGTAAAGGGACTTCTAAGATAACAACTTAAAGACAACCTCATGCATACCTGATGCAAAAAAACATAAAAAGCAAGATCCAAAACCCAAAGAAGGAGCATCAGAACTACACACCGGCCTGAATGCAGTCAGAGCCCTAACAAAAACTGTACATCCAGAAGGTCAACGAGCCTCTGGAGCTGAAAAGAAAACCAGACAGACAGACAGGTCCAAAACTGTCCCAACATGGAACTAGCTAAGAGGCCTTTCTCCAGATCATCCTGGAGGAAGGAAAGAATCCTGGCAGGCCTGAATAGTATGCCAGGACGAACCACGCTCTTCACAGCCGAAGGGGTTCTCCACACCTTCATGGAGGCGAAAACACTAAAAATCGGGAACCAAGATCTATGTGGCTTTAATGGAGCAATCAGTATCACTGACGCCTGCCCCTGCTAGATTCGAGTCACCACTTAAGGAAAGAGTGATATGGCAAAAAAAAAAAAAAAAAAAAAATTGTAATGAACATACAAGGCACTGCTAATGTATCCCTGAACCACGACCCATAATGGGTTAACTGGAATAGAAATGGGACGTCCTGAAATTCTCATTCAGTGTTCCCTTCCAGTTACAAATCAGATAAAAGGAATTTCTCTAGATAACATCCGTCCCGGAAGATCACCCTCGGAGAGAGGGTCGCTGACAGCAAGCAGCAGTGGGCCTCTGCTCACTACCAAGCCCGAGATACTACCCTCAATGCTAGGGAGTCTGGTTCTCAGAAGGAGATCCAAGCCAGCAAAAGTAAGACCGACTAGAATCCCTACACTGGGTAGAACCCAGTAGACTAAACCCTCAGAGCAAAAAGATTGTCTGAAGATCCAAAAAGATAAATGGGAGGGAAACCCTCCTGAGTTTCCTGTCCCCCTTAGGCACGCCCTCACCAACCTGACGGACTTGCGATCAAAGTCAAAAACGCCCCGGTTGATTAAAGAAAAATATCCCACAGGACAATGATCTTGACAAGGACACTGGAAAGCTATTCTCCCAATCAGCAAAAACAGAGTCGAAACAGCTCCACTTCCCTGCCTCAGCATACACCGAACCTCGGCTGGGATGAGACCTAGCAAAAGGAATTAAGTCAGATATGAATCCCATGACAAGTCATCACCCCCCAACACAGAGTTAGCGATGGCCTGAAGGAGGTCTGGAGAGCACGACAGCTAACCCAAAGAAAAAAAAAAAAAGTCTACCTGGCTAAAAGGCTAAATTAGCATCCAGGGATCCACCCTGGCGCCTGTACCAGAGAAACACTGGTCTAGATCCATCTGTAAGGATCAAGGAAGAAAGATGAGATCCCTAAAAGTCTTCTATCAGATGAGACGATGGTAATTAAACCAGAATCGTCAAGACAAGGGAAGCTACCGTTAGATCTGGATTCTGGCCACTGCCAAAATAAAAACAAAGTACTTGAAGTGCCGGTCCTTAGGAACCGGAAAATTTCCAAAGGAGGAATGAAAAAGGTATAATATCCTTCCTTGACAGTGATCCTACACTGCTCCTCCCGTACAAAAGGTAGAGTGTCCTTATAGTTTCCCTCTGGAAGGAGATAAGATGAGCTTTGCTTAAGTACCATAGGACCCTAATAGGACGAGAGTTCCCTCACTCTATTGGACCCCGAAACAGCGGTTTGAATAATATCTCAAACCTCACACGGCGATAGGCACCGGGACAATGACTCCAAAAGAGAAAAAAAAACTGCACCCACCTGAAAAGGCTTCCCTCTCTCTGTCGAAAAGACAGGATAAAGAGAAGGAAAACTGCCCTGGAAGGCTGGATTTGAAGCCTAGCTCTGACCTCTAGGACCCATGGATCCTATACGATCCTGAATCAAGCGCCTGAAAAAGGCGATAGTCCCCAACGCGATCCAAGATAGGACCTGAAACGAAAAGGAATATGATCTCCATCCTTCTCCACCCGTCTTAATCAAGTTCGTTATCTGATTTAGAGATCTGAGATTCGACTGACAGATCAGTACTAGAAATCTCTAATATTGCCAAAACTTCTCTCAGAAGCAAGCGCAGGCGTGTCACTCTAAATCTAAAGGCAAAATCCTCCTCTGCCAGATGAATAGAAGCAGCAGGCTCCGACCCAGAAGGTCCGTCCTCTGAAGCGCATCCCCAGATGACTGATCAGATACAACCATCAATTTACACGATGCTCCCTGGGCAGGAGTGCATGGATTAACTATTCATTTGTGCATAGCAGTACGAGGCAAAACCGCAGACATGGCCATTCGGAGCTGCGCAGTAACGTCTGGTGGAAAAAGGCCCCTCCAGGAGGAGGATAAGTGGTGCCAGGGCAAGCTGCATGTATAGGATCAGATGACTCTAGGAGACACACCTCACGGGACGAAGAGTCCTCAGAGGCGGAAGGCTCAGTGGTATCTAACATCTCAACATTGGTTGATGAAAACACCCTGTTGCGGCATACGGAACCTAATTGAGAGGGCTGGACTACCTTGGCCTCCTCACAATAAACACAGGTATCTAAGTCTGTCGTAGAGGGACCCCACTCAAAAAAAAAAAAAAAAATCTGAATCCTCCATAACTAGTGGCATCTTATACCCCCAATGGCTGGGGCACTCACCACCTCCTATGACCCAGACAGTATAGAGAAAACTCGCTCCTCTCCGTAGTCACTCTGTCAGGAATAGGAAATGTAAACTGTGACCACTCCCAGTCACATGGTGCGCCATGCAGGACCACCCCTGCTAAAGGAAAAGTGCGCCAAGCTTAATAAAACTGCGAAGCTCGCTTGTAAAAAAAGGCAACCTGTATGTTCCGTATCAGCCTATGAGCCCAAAAACATCTAACATAAAACAGCAGAAATCACATAAACAGATATGATTAAACCCCACTGTTCATTAGTGAAAAACAATTAAGAGTGAGTGCACCTATTGAATTGAGACAGCTCTACCCTAATATACAGTTGTTCCTTCAAACAACTGTGAGGGATCGATGGGGTAAAAAACAGGTGAGGGGAGCTGTGTGTATTTCAATACATATATGTGTGTAATCGTGACCTATAGATGAGCGTCTCGTGTTAATTTTTTATTTTTCTGCAATAGATATTGCACTATGAAATGGGTGAACAAATAGGTGAAAAATAATGGAGGTATGACTACAAGGAGGTTAAAAAACAGAATATTTAATTGTTGCAATAAAAAACACAATATTTGACTGGATTATAAGTTCTGACTTGATTAAGTTAGTGGTAAAGAGCTCTATTACCTTGAGGAAAATAGTAAATTTAAAAATTTCTTAATCGAAAGGTAAAGTTAAAACTATAGTATTCAAAGCATTTGATAAGAACAAAAATAAAAGGTAAAAATAATTATCGTGGAAGGTGAAAAATGTTCATCTGATGATTTGCATGTATCTTTTGATGTGACTAAGTGGAAAAGTAATTACTCACAGTTTCCATGAAAAATTTCCAAGGTGTCTGATTGGTTGGAACAGACAAGCCTTTATGTGAATAAGATAATATATATATATATATATATATATATATATATATATATATATATATAAATATATATAAATATATATATAAGAGTTTCAGTTGCTGGTAGTTGATCTATAGTGAAACTGTTTACCTTAAAGTGGTTTGCAGGAGTTTCAGATCAACTGGTAGTTACAAAGAAATTTTCTTGACAGTTGCTGGAGCCGTTTACCTTTTTCAAGGTTTGCTGGAGCTTCAGGTATGGTGAGTGTCCGCTTCAAATCTTGTGGTGCTCGGTGTATAGCAGTCACCGGTAGCGGGTTTTTCTTATTCAGTCCAGGGTAGAAACTCCAGCAAACCAATACAAGGTAAACAGTTTCTATAACCAAGTTATACCAACAACTGAAACTCCTGCAAACCAAGTTTAGGTAAACAGTTTCAGCAAACGGAACCAAGTTATACCAACAACTGAAACTCCTGCAAACCCAGTATAGGTAAACAGTTTCAGCATCTTTACCATCAAGTATTTGTTATCCTCATTTACAATCTTGATCTACAAGTTTCAAAGAATTTTAGTCAAAATCACAGCGGAATATATTATCTTATTCACATAAAGGCTTGTGTGTTCCAACCAATCAGACACCTTGGAAATTTTTCATACAAACTGAGTAATTACTTTTCCACTTAGTCTCATCAAAAGATACATGCAAATCATCAGATGAACATTTATTTTCACCTTCCACGATAATTATTTTTACCTTTATTTTTGTTCTTATCAAATGCTTTGAATACTATAGTATGAATGTAATGTCATTTTAACTTTACCTTTCGATTAAGAAATTTTTAACGTTACTATTTTCCTCAAGGTAATCAAGCTTTTTACCACTAACTTAATCAAGTCAGAACTTATAATCCAGTCAAATATTGTGTTTTTTATTGCAACAATTAAATATTCTGGTTTTTAACCTCTTGTAGTCATACCTCCATTATTTTTCACCTATTTGTTCACCCATTTCATAGTGCAATATATATTGCAGAAAAATCAAAAATTAACACGAGAAGCTCATCTATAGGTCACGATTACACACATATATATGTATTGAACTACACACAGCTCCCCTCACCTGTTTTTTACTCCATAAACCCCACTGTTCAACAATCCCCCTCAGGAGATATTAACCCTTGATTCCATAAAGATAAAAGGAGTTCCACTGTAACCCTGTCTTCTAGCGTTAACATATGTGCAAAAAATGAAACAATCTTACCGGAATCTATGCCGTGGAACAGAAACATGGTCCTTCAAGTGTGACAGACTGTAGCATCGCTTCGGACATGGACTTGAGTGATGAAAAGCAGGTAGTGAAACTCGTCAACGCTGATTGCTTAGGAGCTAACATGAGTCTGGATGGATTTGCAGAGAGACTCTCCCTGCATCTCCAGACTCTAACTTTCATCAATGCTCTTACTGAGAGGCTTATAAGACTACTTAAAACTCCAGTCACATATCGAAGGGTAGATACCCTTCCTAAGGAACTACTCCGAAATCTTCTGACACTTCTCTGTCAACCTCCTGTGATGAAAGGCGAAGAATAACTGGGGGATGAGGGAAGTGGGGGGACGTATTTAAGCCTTTGGCTGGGGTGTCTTTGCCTCCTCCTGGTGGCCAGGTTCAGTATTTCCCACAAGTAATAAATGCAACTGTGGACTCTCTCCGTATTAAGAAGGAAATCATATTTAGCATGAAGTACAGCCTTTTCCTTGTGAAAAATCAAAACAAAAATCGAGGATCACAGGATAACGCAGACAACTCAAACTTTTCTGGCAGAAGAGATAGATAATCAGAAAAGCATCTTCCAAAACAGCTGTCTATGGAGTGCATTGGTTCGAAGGAAGGACCCTGAAGAACTGAAAGAACTAGATTCAAATATCTGGGAGGAGAAATAGGTCTTACAACTGGCCTAATTCTAACCAATGCCTGAACATCAGGAAGTTTAGCCAACTTCCTATGGTAAAGAACAGTTAAGCTGAAATTTGACCGTTCAGGGAACGAGCTGATAAACCCTTATCAAGGCCATCTTGTAAGGATTCTCGGGATCCGAAAGTAACACCAAGAAAATATGCTTTCCAAATTTTGTGGTAAATCATTTGAGTCACAAGTTTCCTAGGCTGAATTAGAGTATCGATTACAGAGTTAGAAAATCGTCTATGTCTCAAAACTAGGCACCGTCAAACAGAGATCCTGAAGCAAAAGAATACTAGGTCTGCATACCATATCCTGCAGGGATACTAACTCGTGTTTGATCCAAGTAATGACTCTCAGCAGAAGAACAAAATGGAGGAAACAGGTATGCTATCATTTGAGCCCTAGGATCTTTGATCTTGCACAGTACCTTGGAAGTTTGTGATTTAAGTGTGAAGCCATCAGATCTATGTCTGGTAGGCACCATTTGATTACCAGTTAATTGTATACATCCTGATGGAGAGACCATTCTCCTGGATGGAATCGATTGCTGAGATAACAGAATTTATGTTTACCTGATAAATTACTTTCTCCAACGGTGTGTCCGGTCCACGGCGTCATCCTTACTTATGGGATATTCTCTTCCCCAACAGGAAATGGCAAAGAGCCCAGCAAAGCTGGTCACATGATCCCTCCTAGGCTCCGCCTTCCCCAGTCATTCGACCGACGTAAAGGAGGAATATTTGCATAGGAGAAATCATATGATACCGTGGTGACTGTAGTTAAAGAAAATAAATCATCAGACCTGATTAAAAAACCAGGGCGGGCCGTGGACCGGACACACCGTTGGAGAAAGTAATTTATCAGGTAAACATAAATTCTGTTTTCTCCAACATAGGTGTGTCCGGTCCACGGCGTCATCCTTACTTGTGGGAACCAATACCAAAGCTTTAGGACACGGATGATGGGAGGGAGCAAATCAGGTCACCTAGATGGAAGGCACCACGGTTTGCAAAACCTTTCTCCCAAAAATAGCCTCAGAAGAAGCAAAAGTATCAAATTTGTAAATTTTGGTAAAAGTGTGCAGTGAAGACCAAGTCGCTGCCTTACATATCTGATCAACAGAAGCCTCGTTCTTAAAGGCCCATGTGGAAGCCACGGCCCTAGTGGAATGAGCTGTGATTCTTTCAGGAGGCTGCCGTCCGGCAGTCTCATAAGCCAATCTTATGATGCTTTTAAGCCAAAAAGATAGAGAGATAGAATTTGCTTTTTGACCTCTCCTTTTACCAGAATAAACAACAAACAAGGAAGATGTTTGTCAGAAATCCTTTGTAGCATCTAAATAGAATTTTAGAGCACGGACAACGTCCAAATTGTGTAACAAACGTTCCTTCTATGAAACGGGATTCGGACACAAAGAAGGTACAACTATCTCCTGGTTAATATTTTTGTTGGAAACAACCTTCGGAAGAAAACCAGGCTCAGCACGTAAAAACCACCTTATCTGCATGGACCAGATAGGGCGGAGAACACTGCAGAGCAGATAACTCAGAAACTCTTCTAGCGGAAGAAATTGCAACCTAAAACAAAACTTTCCAAGATAATAACTTAATATCTATGGAATGTAAGGGTTCAAACGGAACCCCTTGAAGAACTGAAAGAACTAGATTAAGACTCCAGGGAAGAGTCAAAGGTCTGTAAACAGGCTTGATTCTAACCAGAGCCTGAACAAACGCTTAAACGTCTGGCACAGCTGCCAGCCTTTTGTGAAGTAAAACAGATAAAGCAGAGATCTGTCCCTTCAGAGAACTCGCAGAAAATCCTTTCTCCAAACCTTCTTGTAGAAAGGAAAGAATCTTAGGAATTTTTATCTTGTTCCATGGGAATCCTTTAGATTCACACCAACAGATATATTTTTTCCATATATTATGGTAAATTTTTCTAGTTACAGGCTTTCTAGCCTGAATAAGAGTATCTATTACAGAATCTGAAAACCCACGCTTTGAAAAAATCAAGCGTTCAAACTCCAAGCAGTCAGTTGGAGGAAAACCAGATTCGGATGTTCGAATGGACCCTGAATAAGAAGGTCCTGTCTCAAAGGTAGCTTCCATGGTGAAGCCGATGACACATTCACCAGGTCTGCATACCAAGTCCTGCGTGGCCACACAGGAACTATCAAGGTCACCGAAGCCCTCTCCAGATTGATCCTGGCTACCAGCCTGGGAATGAGAGGAAACGGTGGGAATACATAAGCTAGGTTGAAGATCCAAGGTGCTACTATTGTATCCAATAGAGTCGCCTTGGGATCCCTGGATTTGGACCCGTAACAAGGGACCATGAAGTTCTGACGAGAGGCCATCAGAACCAAGTCTGGAATGCCCCATAATTGAGTTATTTGAGCAAAGATTTCCAGATGGAGTTCCCACTCCCCCGGATGCTCCTCCATCGCCAGGGAACTCCTTGTTACCCCCTGATGGTTGATATATGTAACAGTCGTCATGATGATTGATTGAAACCTTATGAATTTGGCCTTTGCTAGTCGAGGCCAAGCCTTGAGAGCATTGAATATCGCTCTCAGTTCCATTATGTTTACCGGGAGAAGAGAGTCTTCCCGAAACCATAGACCCTGAGTTTTCAGGGGTTCCCAGACCGCGCCCCAGCCCACCAGACTGGCGTCGGTCGTGACAATGACCTATTCTGGTCTGCGGAAGCTCATTCCCTGTGACAGGTTGTCCCGGGTCAGCCACCAACGGAGTGAATCTCTGGTTATTTGATCTACTTGTATCGTCGGAGACAAGTCTGTATAATCCCCATTCCACTGTCTGAGCATGCCCAGGTGCAATGGTCTTAGATGAATTTGTGCAAAAGGAACTATGTCCATTGCCGCAACCATCAACCCTATTACTTCCATGGACTGCGCTATGGAAGGAAGAAGAACAGAATGAAGTACCTGACAAGAGCTTAGAAGTTTTGATTTTCTGGCCTCTGTCAGAAAAACCTTCATTTCTAAGGAAACTATTATTGTTCCCAAGAAGGGAACTCTTGTTGACGGGGACAGAGAACTTTTTTCTATGTTCACTTTCCACCTGTGAGATCTGAGAAAGGCTAGGACAATGTCCGTATGAGCCCTTGCTTTTGACAGAGACGACACTTGAATCAGGATGTCGTCCAAGTAAGGTACTACTGCAATGCCCCTTGGTCTTAGCACCGCTAGAAGGGACCCTAGTACCCTTGTGAAAATCCTTGGAGCAGTGGCTAATCCGAATGGAAGTGCCACAGGTAATGCTTGTCCAGAAAGGCGAACCTTAGGAACCGAAAATGTTCCTTGTGGATAGGAATACGTAGGTACGCATCCTTTAAGTCCACCGTGGTCATGAATTGACCTTCCTGGATGGTAGGAAGGATCGTTCGAATGGTTTCCATTTTGAATGATGAAACCCTTAGAAACTTGTTTAGAATCTTGAGATCTAAAATAGGTCTGAATGTTCCCTCTTTTTTGGGAATTATGAACAGGTTGGAGTAAAAACCCATCCCTTGTTCTCCTAATGGAACAGGATGAATCACTCCCATGCTTAACAGGTCTTCTACACAGTGTAAGAATGCCTGTTCGAAGATAATTGAGACCCGTGGAACCTTCCCCTTGGGGGTAGTTCCCTGAATTCCAGGAGATAACCTTGAGAAACTATTTCTAGCGCCCAAGGATCCTGAACACCTCTTGCCCCAGCCTGAGCAAAGAGAGAAAGTCTGCCCCCCACCAGATCCTTCCCAGATCGGGGGCCAACACTTCATGCTGTTTTGGTAGCAGTGGCAGGTGACTTGGCCTGCTTACCCTTGTTCCAGCCTTGCATCGGCCTCCAGGCTGGCTTGGTTTGAGAAGTATTACCCTCTTGCTTAGAGGGTGTAGAATTTGAGGCTGGTCCGTTTCTGCGAAAGGGACGAAAATTTGGCTTCTTTTTAGCCTTAAAAGACCTATCCAGAGGAAGGGCGTGGCCCTTTCCCCCAGTGATGTCTGAAATAATCTCTTTCAAGTCAGGGCCAAACCGTGTTTTACCCTTGAAAGGGATGTTAAGCAAAAGCGCTCTGCGCGCCACGATAGCAAACCCTGAATTATTCGCCGCTAATCTAGCTAATTGCAAAGCGGCATCTAAAATAAAAAAGAGTTAGCCAATTTAAGAGCTTGAACTCTGTCCAAAACCTCCTCGTACGAAGATTCTTTATTGAGCGACTTTTCTAGTTCTTCGAACCAGAAACACGCAGCTGTAGTGACAGGAACAATGCATGAAATTGGTTGTAGAAGGTAACCTTGCTGAACAAACATCTTTTTAAGCAAACCCTCTAACCTTTAATCCATAGGATCTTGAAAGCACAACTATCTTCTATAGGAATAGAAGTGCGTTTGTTTAGAGTAGAAACCGCCCCCTCGACCTTGGGGACTGTATGCTATAAGTCCTTTCTGGGGTCGACTATAGGAACTAATTTCTTAAATATAGGGGGAGGACAAAAGGTATGCCGGGCCTTTCCCACTCCTTATTTACTATGTCCGCCACCCGCTTGGGTATAGGAAAAACATCGGGCGGCACCGGAACCTCTAGGAACTTGTCCATCTTACCTAATTTCTCTGGAATGACCAAATTGTCACAATCATCCAGAGTAGATAATACCTCCTTAAGTAGTGCGTGGAGATGTTGAAATTTAAATGTTACAATATCAGGTTCTGCTTGTTGAGAAATTTTCCCTGAATCTGAAATTTCTCCCTCAGACAAAACCTCCCTCCTGGCCCCTTCAGATAGGTGTGAGGGTATGTCAGAACAGATATCATCAGCGTCCTCTTGCTCTTCAGTGTTTAAAACAGAGCAATCACGCTTTCTCTGATAAGTAGGCATTTTGGAAAAAAATGCATGCAATAGAATTATCCATTACAGCCATTAATTGTTGTATGGTAATAAGTATTGGCGCACTAGATGTACTAGGGGCCTCTTGTGTGGGCAAAACTGGTGTAGACACAGAAGGGGATGATGCAGTACCATGCTTACTCCCCTCATTAGAGGAATCATCTTGGGCAATATCATATCTATGGCATTATTATCCCTACTTTGTTTGGACATTATGACACAAATATATCACATATATTTAAATGGGGAGACACATTGGCTTTCATACATATAGAACATCGTTATCTGATGGTTCAGACATGTTAAACAGGCTTAAACTTGTCAACAAAGCACAAAAAACGTTTTACAATAAAACCGTTACTGTCCCTTTAAATTTCAAACTGAACACACTTTATTACTGAATATGTGAAAAAGTATGAAGGAATTGTTCAAATTTCACCAAAATTTCACCACAGTAACTTAAAGCCTTAAAAGTATTGCACACCAAATTTGAAAGCTTTAACCCTTAAAATAACGGAACCGGAGCCGTTTTTACATTTAACCCCTATACAGTCCCAGGTATCTGCTTTGCTGAGACCCAACCAAGCCCAGAGGGGAATACGATACCAAATGATGCCTTCTATAAGCTTTTTCAGTGGTTCTTAGCTCCTCACACATGCATCTGCATGCCATGCTTTCCAAAAACAACTGCGCATTAGAGGCGCGAAAATGAGGCTCTGTCTATGACTAGAAAAGGCCCCCAGTGAAAAAGGTGTCCAATACAGTGCCTGCCGTTTTTATTAAAACAATCCCCAAGATTTAACAATTATTAAAAGTAATAATCTGCCAAATATACTTAGTAAAGTAATCGTTTTAGCCCAGAAAAATGTCTACCAGTTTTTTAAGCCCTAATGAAGCCCTTTATTCTTTTACTTAAACTAAGAAAATGGCTTACCGGTTCCCATAGGGAAAATGACAGCTTCCAGCATTACCGAGTCTTGTTAGAAATGTATCATACCTCAAGCAGCAAAAGTCTGCTCACTGTTTCCCCCAACTGAAGTTAATTCCTTTCAACAGTCCTGTGTGGAAACAGCCATCGATTTTAGTAACGGTTGCTAAAATCATTTTCCTCTTACAAACAGAAATCTTCATCTCATTCCTGTTTCAGAGTAAATAGTACATACCAGCACTATTTTAAAATAACAAACTCTTGATTGAAGAATAAAAACTACATTTAAACACCAAAAAACTCTAAGCCATCTCCGTGGAGATGTTGCCTGTACAACGGCAAAGAGAATGACTGTGGAAGGCGGAGCCTAGGAGGGATCATGTGACCAGCTTTGCTGGGCTCTTTGCCATTTCCTGTTGGGGAAGAGAATATCCCACAAGTAAGGATGACGCCGTGGACCGGACACACCTATGTTGGAGAAAGTCTGCTTTCCCATTGTTCACACCCAGTATGTGAATACTGATAGGTAGCACCCATTCGTCTCTGCCCAGGACAGAATTTGGGAGACTTCCTGCATTGCCAGTGGAATGCGGGTACCTCCTTGATTGATATAGGCTACGCTGTGATATTGTCCAACTGGAAACATTTCTCTTCCTGTAACAGAGGCCATGCCTGAAGAATCGCTCGAAGTTTCAGAATGTTTATTGTTAAGCTTGCCTCTAAAGGAGACCAAACTCCATGCATTTGTTGCTCCAAATGGATATAATTCTTTGACCACTGACTGAGTATGGATAGATGAAGGGGATGCAAGTGAAAACAGGCAAAGGGAAATAGCTGAAATGGCTACCGTAAAACTCAGTACCTCCATGCACTGAGCTACAGATGGCAATGGAGTACTTAGCAGGGAGGGACATGCTCTCTGGAGTTTTAAATCGGTCAGAAACAGACAGACACATACAGACTAAATCTATTATGACTGCTAAAAATGTTACTGTTGTAGCAGGATATAACGATCTTTTGGGAAAATTGATCTTCCAACCATGGTTCTGGAGAAATAATAGAAGCTTGCGAGTACGAGTGATCGCTAATGACATAGAAGGAGCTTCACCTGTATGAGCTCACTGCTAACAGGGCACCTAACACCTTTGTAAAGATGCTTGGAGTTGTAGCTAGACCAAAAAGGAAGAGAGACAAACTGGTAGTGTTTGTCCATATAAGAAAACGATAGTGATCCCTATGGATGGGAATGTGCAGGTTGGCCTTCTTGTATTAAAAGGGCAATAATGTGTCAAGGTTCCCACTTTCAAGATGGAAACCATTTGCAAACATGTTTTAACATTTATGTCTAAGACAGGTCAGTAGGTCCCTTCCATCTTTGGGACAATAAACAGATTGGAGTAAAACCCTTGACGCGTTGAGGTACAGGTACTGGGCTAATTACCCCCATAACCTCTTATTCCCGAACACATTGTAGAAAGGCAGTCGCCTTTGACTGAAGTTCGGGAACATGACACCCTCTAGTAGGTCTGGACTTGAAGCCTATCCGATAACCCTAAAAAATTATGTTTTGAACTCAGGGGTCCTGGACTGACCTGTACCAAGTCTCCTGAAAGAGACTCAGTCTACCCCCTACCAGAACAGATTCTAGTTTGGGGGCCACACCTTCATGCCGATTTAGTGGTGTTTTTGTACTTTTTAAATTGCTTGGTCTTTGACATTGAAGAACCAGACTTCCTGGCTGACTTGGAGGTCTCAGGATTCTTAGAAGAGGAGGACTTCTGATCTCCAAAAAGGAGCAAACGGAACGAAACAGATTTCCTCTTCTGTTCTTTCCTTTGGATTTTTTATCCTTCGGAAGAAAAGCTCCTTTCCCACCAGTGACTGTCTTAATAATGGAGTCTAAGCCTGAACCTGAATAGAATCTGCCCTTGGAAGGAAAGAGTCAGTCTATTTTTAGAGATCATATCTGCTGATCAAGATTTTAACTATAATGAACTCCTTGGAAGCACTGCTTAAGCCATTTGAAGTGCTTTAATGCAGTTCTGTAAATCCTCAGAGGAATTGTCCACCACCATTTTGACTAGAGATTCACACCATAGTGTTCCCGATGCAGCCACCGTGGTGAGAAAAACAGCCGGTCAAAGTAAAAGGCCTGTTTGAAGAAAGAGAGTTTCCTTAAGAAGGACTCTAATTTTCGGACCATTGGGTATCTACTGATTTTACTCCTGAATTTAAAAGCAGCATGTATATTTTAGAGTCCCCCTGAGTGACTAGTATTGGGCAAACTTCCCTTTAAGAAGTGTAAGGTTGTATTTGGTATGCATGCAAAATTTGAGGTTCTCACAGATTTGTTTGACCTGGCATAATGGAACATATTTGCAAACTAAACAAAATATATGTACCTAGAGGGATATCAAAAACTGACTCCTCTAAAGAAATATCAGTGGGGACAGGAACAGTTTGTTCCATATGTGTACTTATATAACCGTATACAATGACACCTTATAATAAAGAGTACAGAGAAAACACCCCCTGTATGAGTACTCACCCCCATCCTAAGACTGGCAAGGCACTAAACATTAGATAAGAATCTGTTAAATATCAGGCCCCAACTGTTGCAGTTGAAATCTAGTCACAGAGAAAAGCCCCCCCAAAAAAGGGGGCAGGAAGTAAAGTCAGTGACTTGGAAAAAAAGAAAAGAAATCACTTTTAAATGTTTAAAAGTAAAATAAAAAAAAAAAAAAGTGTACCAAGCATAATAATCCTAGAAACCCTTAAAAAATATGTTCTCCAGCCTAACCGGAGCCTGCACTAAAGAGCCGCATGATGAATGAAGCTATTGCCGGTTCTCTTAAAGGGCTATACACAATTTTGTAAAGTGCTCAAAAAATTAGTAGTTATGGTTGAAGTCCAGTTAGGGAGATGCTGTGCACATAACAGGGTATTCCTGTATCATTCAGCTGCAGTGAAGATACTCCCCAGGGACTCTGGGTCTCATATAGGTCTGAGATCCCAATTTGTAATCCATAAGCAAGTAGCTAGAACCTCTATTCTCAGCCATATACTACGAGGCCATGAACAAAACTGGAGAGAGATGGGAGGGTTTAAAAGCTCTTGTATGGGTTCTTAACCTCCTCCTAGTGGCGAAAAATATATCTCATATGTTATGGAGGACTGTGGACCATCATCATTTTACAAAAGTAAACGTATTGCTGCAGACAGAAAGAGCGGTTGGGTCTGTTCTCTATGCCACTATGATACAGGTCAGAAAGTAAAATGGGGGTGGAGGATACAAAGAAAAAAACAAAATAAACTTTTCAACACAATACTTTAAAATTATAATATTTTTACTTAAACAACGTAGTGGTTTGTGTTTAGATAATATATACCTACTACTGAGATGTTAGGATTATGCATAACATTTACCATCACTTCAATTATTGGCTATAGAAATAACACTCCCAGTAGGGGTTAGCAGGGATAAAAAGGGACATCAAACCCAAAATTTCCCCCTCACGATTCAGATAGAGGATACAATTTTAAAACATTTCCAAATTACTTCTGTTGTCTAATTTGTTTAGTTCTCTTGGTATCCTTTGTTCAAAAGTATACCTATGTAGGCTCATGAGTAGGGAGCCATCTGCTGATTGGTGGTTGCACATAAATGCATCGTCATTGGCTTATTGAGCATTGCTGCTTCTTCAACAAAAGGATACCAAGAGGAATGAAGCAAAGTTGACAATATAACTAAATTGTAAAATTGTTTAAAAATGTATGTTCTATCAGAATCGAAGAAAATTTTTTAGTTTCATGTCCCTTTAAGTAATAAAATGTAAAAAAAAAAAATTATCTAATTTTGTTTCATTGTTCCAATATAAAGAAGCATGTGGATGTACAGAAAGGGATAAAATAAGGAAATCTGATATCCCTGCAAGCTCAGCCCTTTTCAATGGGTTGTGGTTTCAAAGAACAAAACCAACTATTTCATATACAAAAATAAACCAAACAAAAAGAAGCAATGTCTCATACATTTTTTACTCTGCAGCTGGGAAATACATTAGGGGAAAAACAATTTTACAGTGTGCTGTCCCTTTAATAGGTTATGTATCATGTAATACTTAGAAATTTTAGTATATAAAATCTATGGGGTGAGAAAAAAAAAAAAAAAAAAAAAAAAAAGATAAAATATACAGACCTTGGGGCACTTCCGATTCTGGTGTGTAGGACCCAGTGCTGCTAGATTCCTCCAGCTCCTTTCGCCGATGTCGTACTAAGCCATCGAGTTCATTGAAGTCTAAATCCTAAAAATGCACACAAATTATTAGCCATGTGCACAGAAGAAATAGCCCTTACACATTTACTTCTTTGAATTACTCTGCTAATCACATTTTCTATTCTCTACATTAAAGCATCTACCAGCTCTGAACTAGCTGAACTAGTACCAGTTTACAAGCACAGCACATTGTGCTACTATTAGTCAAGCCTAAAAAGATACACATTGGCATACCCATATATCTTGCTTTTGTAACAAAGCCTCAGTACAATGCCACAAACACAAAATAGCTCTTCTTTAGAAGTACTTACAATTGGCAATACTCTTGATTGATCCGCAAGGAAACTGCGCTCAACTGATGACGGATTAGGGCTGTTATTGTTGCTTGCATTCTTTTGAGAAAAGAATTAGACGTGTTAAAAAAATTGATTCTTATTTTATCACAAAATATAAAAAAAAAAAAATATGCAGCTCATGGTTAATCGGACCCCACCACGATACACAACAATCCACCATTCTTAAAAGGTAATAGATTTATTGTACTTGTTCTATAGTGCTAAATGGTTTTAGTTTATTGCACAAGATTTAGACTGTGTGAGCAAACCTAAGGGTATTAAAAACAAAACAACTAAACACACAACTGGAGATAGTTATCCCATTTGTAGTGAGCATTTTTATACATATTGGATACATACATAGCACGTCCATTACTGTCAATGGGAAACTATAGTAGTGTCCTCATTGTGCCGACATTACCAGTTGTTAAATACAAACTCAGTATTACAAACTAGTATTAAAAATGGTTAATGCTTGCTAGTGTGTAAAGAATTTAACACAAAACACCACTACTTAAGACATTTTTTTGATCTCCATTGGCTTAGGACTAAAGTGTGATTAGACATGAATCAGAGAAAGAGCGTGCCAGCATGGACATGAATATTGTAACTTGCAATTTACTTCCGCATGTGTGAAATATATTAACCATGGACTTGTATTCCCAGTGCAAAATTGCAAGTGGTTTGGATTATCCCCCAGAGATGTTCACGCTTGCATTTTTGTAATCTGGCCCTTAGTACTCCACTTGAAACTGGAGTCTAGGAAGAATATTTGTTCTAGTTTAATGCATAACTATATGTACACACGATAGAGTTTAACAACTGTTATATATCTTAAAAAAACTCTTATGTGAAGAATAGATTAATAGGACTTTATTTTGTAGCAAATATAAAATGGGTTCTAACATTTACTTTTTGAGCGTGAAAATTTGGGCAGAAACTCAAAGGTTCAAGCCAAGCTAAAGGAACATGAAACCCACAATTTTTATTTTATGATTCAGATAAAATATACAATTTTAAATACATTTCCAATTTACTTATTTTATCAAATTTGCTTCATTCTCGTGATATCCTTTGTTGAAGGAGCAGCAATCAGATGAGCCAATGTCAAGTACCATATCTGTGCAGGCACCAATCAGCAGCTAGTTTCCAGTAGTGCACTTCTGCTCCTGAGCCTACCTAGGTATACTTGTCAACAAGGGATATCAAAAGAACAGAGAAAATTAGGATTATAGAAGTAAATTGGAACATTATTTAAAATGTTATGCTCTCTGAAACATGAAAATTTAATTTTGACTGTATAGGTCATTACCACGTGGATCCTTTCAAGGCATATTTTTCTTATACGGGGGTTTCCCATTTAAAAAAAAAAAAAAAAAAAAAAAGAGGACTATGTATTCCTCAGGCAAGTCATTATGTAAAGCAAAAAAAGTTACAATCGTGCGCTTAAAAAAAAAAAAAAGGAGGTTTTAAAGCATTAAAAAATAAAAATTAACTTAAAGAGATATGAAACCCATTTTTTAAATCATGATTCAAATAGAGAATGTAATTTTAAACAACTTTCTAATTTACTTCTATAATCAATTTTTCTTCATTCTCTTGGTATTGTTTCTTGAAAAGCAGGGACGTATGCTTAGGAGACGGCTCATTTATGAAGCACTATATTGCAGCAGTTTTGAAAGAATTATCCATTTTACAAGAGCACTAGATGGCAGCACTATTTCCTGCCATGTAGTGCTCCAGATGCCTACCTAGGTATCTCTTCAACACAGAATATCATGGGAACAGAGAACATTTTAGAAATAAATTGGAAACTTTTTTTAAAAATAGTATGTTCTGACTGAATCACAAAAGAAGATTTTTTGGTTTCATATCCTTTTAAAATAACTTAAAGGGCCAGTCAACACAGCAGATTTGCATAATCAACAAATGCAAGATAAGACAATGCAATAGCACTTAGTCTGAACTTCAAATGAGTAGCAGATTTTTTTTCTGACAATTTTAAGTTATGTCTTTTTCCACTCCCCCTGTACCATGTGACAGCCATCAGCCAATCACAAAGGCATACACATTTATTCTTGCACATGCTCAGTAGGAGCTGGTCACTCAAAGTTTAAATATAAAAAAGACTGCACATTTAGTTAAAGGAAGTAAATTGGAAAGCTGTTTAAAATGGCATGCTATCGGAATAATGGAAGTTTAATTCTGATTGAGCGTCCCTTTAAAAAAGAGTAAAACCAAATTAAATTTGCAGCACACATAGGGGGAATCTAGAACTAAAGACTATATCACAATAGTGGACAAGCAAAGCCCCCTTAATGGCTAATGGTAGCAGACAGCCATGGCTTGCTATATAGTAGCACAAATCCATAGAATTCACACAAAAAAAACAAATGATTTTAATTGTACTAGGTACTGATGAGGAAAATAACGCATTACCCATCAAAATATTCCTTCCTTACATTATTTTATGGTTATTAAATTGAGGGACAGAGGTATCATATGGCACACTTATTTTGAGAGCCTAAATTACCATATTGTAAGTTAGCACGAAGGCTAATGATTAAAATATAACTTTTATTATTCACAAACTAAAAATAAAAAACAAGGAGATAGTCCTTAAAATTAGAGTATAAAATGTAGCTGAAAAAGTATGAGGATGACCATTAATAGTAAGTGTATTTTCCCTTATACAATCATGACATAGTGTTAAAGTGATTTGTGTGAAAACACCATGTGTCTCAGTACATTTATAACAAATCTTTATTAGGGTAATTCCACTTTGACACCACTAATCTTCTTATGTCTAGAGCTACATTTAATACAGAGTAGACAAAATATGTAAAGATCGCTATATCCAGTTAAAAAGAGGGTTAGTCCCAGAAGGAAACTACCCTGTGATTGAAGTGATTCTAAACTGACTTCTTTTGTGAAAAAAAGATGGGAGTAGTATTTCCCACAGTTAAGAATTATATTATTCACAAATATGTATAGAGTATCCCCGGTGTGCAACAGGATTTATATCAGAATAATATGGATTCTAGTATCATTATTTAGCACTGATAACGTTTTAACAGTACCTTAGCCAAAAAAATGGCAACTCTATTAACAAGACACTAGTATACACTAATATGACAGTGCCACCGGGTTCATACACTTATTGTTAAATGCAGATGATACCAGGTACAAGATTTATATTTGCTTAAATAATGTGGTTTTTAGCCATAACTATATTCACTAGCGACACACAAAGCAGTTGGCGAAACGCGTGTCAGGCGTTCGCACTGCTTCTTTTGTGATATTTGTATAATAGATAAACTTATGGGTAGAATTTAAAATCTGTTGGCCTTTAAAGGCTTCCGCTTTTTTGTTAAAACTGATAGAAAAACCAGGGGTACTCAGCATATAATAGTTAAAACTGTAGTGGTTTGGCCAAAAACAGCAGTGTTACATGCTCTATGCACTGCTGTACTTAGCATGTAATAGTAAAAACTTTAGTGGTTTGGCCAAAAAATAGCAGTGTTACGTGCTCTATGCACTGCTGTATGTCACTAGTGAATATAGTTATGGCTAAAACACACATTATTTAAGAAAATATAAATCTTGTACCTGGTATCATCTGCATTTAACAATAAGTGTATGAACCCGGTGGCACTATCATAGTAGTGTATACTAGTGTCTGGTTAATAGAGTTGCCATTTTTTGGCTAAAGTACTGTTAAAACGTTATCAGTGCTAAATAATATATTGATACTAGAATCCATATTATTCTGATATAAATCCTGTTGCACACCGGGGATACTCTATACATAATTGTGAATAATATAATTCTTAACTGTGGGAAATACTACTCCCATCTTTTTTTTTTTTTTTTTTTTTTTTTAAAGAAGTCAGTTTCGAATCACTTCAATCACAGGGTAGTTTCCTTCTGGGACTAACCCTCTTTTTAACTGGATATACCTATCTTTACATATTTTGTCTACTCTGTATTAAATGTAGCTCTAGACATAAGAGGTTTAGTGGTGTCACCTTATTTAGTTGTCAAAGTGGAATTACCATAATAAAGATTTGTTATAAATGTACTGAGACACATGGTGTTTTCACACAAATCACTTTAACACTATGTCATGATTGTATAAGGGAAAAATACACTTACTATTAACCGTCATCCTCATACTTTTTCAGCTACATTTATACTCTAATTTTAAGGACTATCTCCTTGTTTTTTATTTTTAGTTTGTGAATAATAAGTTATAATTTTAATCATTACCCTTCGTGCTAACTTATGATATGGTAATTTAGGCTCTCAAAATAAGTGTGCCATATGATACCTCTGTTCCTTAAATTTCATATTTATTACATATATACCGGTATCAGGCACTGCCCTACAGAGATACATAGGTTTATCCTGTAGGGAATCTACCTTTGAAAGCCCAAACACCTGTTCCCACTACTAATTCCCCTTCACAAAGGGGATTATTTCTTTCATATATTATTTTATTGTTCCAAAAAGAAATACTTTTTTTATGCTGTATTTAAAATCATAAATCAACAAGTTGACATGACTGTTTTCATATAACAAATAAATGGTGTACTCACATCTAGATGGCTGCAGACAGACTTTAATAGTTTGTAAGTGGTGTCCCGGGACAATAATGAAACAAAAATGTACTGCATAAAATAAATAAAAAATAATATGAATAATATGAATAAATAAAATTCCAGTTTAGATATGCAAAATAACATTTGTTGTTAAGATCCCAGTTATGGCTTGATCACAATGTTTATTTAAGGATTGCAAACACTTTACTAGCAAGGCTAAAGTAATCTTGCCAAATATAAACTGAATATTAATAAAATATACGTGCTGTAGTCAGATTTACATTCTACCTATGAGAATATTTATAGGACAGACTCACATACTAATTATATAAATTAGTGAAGCATTCATTTTTAAGAAGGAAATTTAAGTCTTTTCCACAGGCTGCATTTTAGGGTAAATCTATAACGACAAACAAAACTAGTTGGTTCTCACACTCCATGTATATATAAACAGGATTTAATTTTTAGGTTGATTCACAGCTAGCTATTTAGACTAAATGGACAGAAAATGGACATAAAAAAAAACAACTTACCCGGTCAGTGACTGTAGCAATTAGTAAAGCGTTTGGCACCAGAATAGCAGTTTTTGCTTTTTTGATTAACGTTACAGCAAGCACAGGAATAAGAAGCTGGGGGGGGGGGGAACAAAACAACCTTATTAAAATCAAAAGCATACTGCAGGCTGTATAAACACAAATGCATTTAGCTATTTTAAATTAAGTTTGGATTTGTAACACCTAGCTGCAAAACAATATAATTAAAAATAATAATTAATGGTGACAGACACTCCATATAAGAGTAGAGTAAAGTGGGTTAATATTGTAAACCGACTTATAACTGAAAGGTTTTTGATTAATATTAAAAAGAGATGGAAGTCAAAATTCAACTTTCCCAGTTAAAGGGACACTGAACCCAAAAAACCCATAATTTATGCTTACCTGATAAATTTATTTCTCTTGTAGTGTAGTCAGTCCACGGGTCATCCATTACTTATGGAATATATCTCTTCCTAACAGGAAGCTGCAAGAGGATCACCCAAGCAGAGCTGCTATATAGCTCCTCCCCTCACATGTCATATTCAGTCATTCGACCAAAACCAGACGAGAAAGGAGAAACCATAGAGTGCAGTGGTGACTGGAGTTTAATTAAAATTTAGATCTGCCTTAAAGACAGGGCGGGCCGTGGACTGACTACACTACAAGAGAAATAAATTTATCAGGTAAGCATAAATTATGTTTTCTCTTGTTAAGTGTAGTCAGTCCACGGGTCATCCATTACTTATGGAATACCAATACCAAAGCTAAAGTACACGGATGAAGGGAGGGACAAGGCAGGAACATTAAACAGAAGGAACCACTGCCTGAAGTACCTTTCTCCCAAAAATAGCCTCCGAAGAAGCAAAAGTGTCAAATTTGTAAAATTTTGAAAAAGTGTGAAGTGAAGACCAAGTTGCAGCCTTGCAAATCTGTTCAACAGAGGCCTCATTTTTAAAGGCCCAGGTGGAAGCCACAGCTCTAGTAGAATGAGCTGTAATCCTTTCAGGAGGCTGCTGTCCAGCAGTCTCATAGGCTAAACGTATTATGCTACGAAGCCAAAAAGAGAGAGGTAGCCGAAGCCTTTTGACCTCTTCTCTGTCCAGAGTAAACGACAAACAGGGAAGAAGTTTGCCGAAAATCTTTAGTTGAATGCAAATAGAACTTCAGGGCACGGACTACGTCCAGATTATGCAAAAGTCGTTCCTTCTTTGAAGAAGGGTTAGGACACAGTGATGGAACAACAATCTCTTGATTGATATTCCTGTTAGTAACTACCTTAGGTAAGAACCCAGGTTTAGTACGCAGAACTACCTTGTCTGAATGAAAAATCAGATAAGGAGAATCACAATGTAAGGCAGATAACTCAGAGACTCTTCGAGCCGAGGAAATAGCCATCAAAAACAGAACCTTCCAGGATAACAGCTTGATATCAATGGAATGAAGGGGTTCAAATGGAACGCCTTGAAGAACGTTAAGAACTAAGTTTAAGCTCCACGGCGGAGCAACAGTCTTAAACACAGGCTTAATCCTAGCTAAAGCCTGACAAAAAGCCTGAACGTCTGGAACTTCAGCCAGACATTTGTGTAGAAGAATAGACAGAGCAGAAATCTGTCCCTTTAACGAACTAGCAGATAAGCCCTTTTCTAAACCCTCTTGTAGAAAGGACAATATCCTAGGAATCCTAACCTTACTCCATGAGTAAAACTTGGATTCGCACCAATATAAATATTTACGCCATATCTTATGGTAAATTTTTCTGGTAACAGGCTTCCTAGCCTGTATTAAAGGTATCAATAACCGACTCCGAGAAGCCACGCTTTGATAGAATCAAGCGTTCAATCTCCATGCAGTCAGCCTCAGAGAAATTAGATTTGGATGGTTGAAAGGACCCTGAATTAGAAGGTCCTGTCTCAGAGGCAGAGACCACGGTGGACAGGACGACATGTCCACTAGGTCTGCATACCAGGTCCTGCGTGGCCACGCAGGCGCTATCAGAATCACCGAAGCTCTCTCCTGTTTGATCTTGGCAATCAAACGAGGAAGCATCGGAAATGGTGGAAACACATAAGCCATGTTGAAGACCCAAGGGGCTGTCAGAGCATCTATCAGCACCGCTCCCGGGTCCCTGGACCTGGATCCGTAACAAGGAAGCTTGGCGTTCTGGCGAGACGCCATGAGATCCAGATCTGGTTTGCCCCAACGATGAATCAGTTGAGCAAAGACCTCCGGATGAAGTTCCCACTCCCCCGGATGAAAAGTCTGGCGACTTAGCAAATCCGCCTCCCAGTTCTCCACGCCTGGGATGTAAATCGCTGACAGGTGGCAAGAGTGAGACTCTGCCCAGCGAATTATCTTCGAGACTTCCAACATCGCTAGGGAACTTCTGGTTCCCCCTTGATGGTTGATGTAAGCCACAGTCGGGATGTTGTCCGACTGAAATCTGATGAACCTCAGAGTTGCTAACTGAGGCCAAGCTAGGAGAGCATTGAATATTGCTCTTAATTCTAGAATATTTATTGGGAGGAGTTTCTCCTCCTGAGTCCATAATCCCTGAGCCTTCAGGGAGTTCCAGACTGCGCCCCAGCCTAGAAGGCTGGCGTCTGTTGTTACAATCGTCCAATCTGGCCTGCGAAAGGTTATCCCCTTGGACAGATGTGGCCGAGAAAGCCACCATAGAAGAGAATCTCTGGTCTCTTGATCCAGATTTAGAAGGGGGGACAAATCTGAGTAATCCCCGTTCCACTGACTTAGCATGCACAATTGCAGCGGTCTGAGATGCAGGCGCGCAAATGGTACTATGTCCATTGCCGCTACCATTAAGCCGATTACTTCCATGCACTGAGCTACTGACGGGTGTGGAATGGAATGAAGGACACGGCAAGCATTTAGAAGTTTTGATAACCTGGCCTCTGTCAGGTAAATTTTCATCTCTACAGAATCTATAAGAGTCCCTAGAAAGGGAACCCTTGTAAGTGGTAATAGAGAACTCTTTTCCACGTTCACCTTCCACCCATGCGACCTCAGAAATGCCAGAACTATCTCTGTATGAGACTTGGCAGTTTGAAAACTTGACGCTTGTATAAGAATGTCGTCTAGGTACGGAGTCACCGCTATGCCTCGCGGTCTTAGTACCGCCAGAAGTGAGCCCAGAACTTTTGTAAAGATTCTTGGAGCCGTAGCTAATCCGAAGGGAAGAGCTACAAACTGGTAATGCCTGTCTAGGAAAGCAAATCTTAGGTACCGATAATGATCCTTGTGAATCGGTATGTGAAGGTAGGCATCCTTTAAGTCCACTGTGGTCATGTACTGACCCTCTTGGATCATGGGAAGGATGGTTCGAATAGTTTCCATTTTGAATGATGGAACTCTTAGGAATTTGTTTAGGATTTTTAAGTCCAAGATTGGTCTGAAGGTTCCCTCTTTCTTGGGAACCACAAATAGATTTGAATAGAATCCTTGCCCGTGTTCCGTCCGCGGAACTGGGTGGATCACCCCCATTAGTAAGAGGTCTTGTACACAGCGTAGAAACGCCTCTTTCTTTATTTGGTTTGCTGATAACCTTGAAAGATGAAATCTCCCTCGTGGAGGAGAAGTTTTGAAGTCCAGGAGAAATCCCTGAGATATGATCTCCAACGCCCAGGGATCCTGGACATCTCTTGCCCAAGCCTGGACGAAGAGAGAAAGTCTGCCCCCCCACTAGATCCGTTTCCGGATAGGGGGCCTGTTACGGTTACCCTTAGTCTCGCTGAGAGATGGACCGCTTAGTAGCCTGGATCCCTATTGCTAAAGAGGGGAGAAGCTGCTTTCCATAGTATTCTATATGAGTCTCGCAAATATAGAATAATCTCCCTTAGCTGCAGTACAGCTAGGATACCCTTCTGCCCACAAAAACGAGTCAACGCTGCGATTGAGGGTCAAACAAGAACTCAGGACTGGGATGCCCAGTCTGCTTTTTATTAAGGTTACATGCACACAGGGCACTCCC